>NC_091193.1:35753717-35864758 GCF_040958095.1 Procambarus clarkii
GGAAAGTTATGACGAGTCAGGTGAACATTTTCATGACGGGTTTGTAAGAAAAAAAAGGGTGACTGGTTGCGGACCGGACCGAGGGGTTGCTGGGCCCCGGGGTTGTCCTAATATGGCCTCAAGCAATTTGACCACCACCACCAGGACCAGGACCTTCAAGAACAATACTTCCACTACTGGGACCAGAACCTCAAAAAGCACCACCACCACCACAGCAGGACCAGAACCACCAAGAGCATCACCATTACCGCCAGGACCAGTGCATCCAAGAGCGCCATCATCACCGCCGCCAGAACTTGCGCCTCCAAGAACAACACCACTAAGGCCATCGCTGCAAGCACTAGCTTATCCATTGTAATCTGTGATAGAATGAGAGAAAGATATTCTTTATCTGTATATTTATAATGGTTTCACGAAATTAATCACAGATAGGATGGGGTGGAGAGCCAAGTGCAAGTACCATAAAAAAGTAATCTATCTTACATTGTTAAGATGAAATTTGGGAAAATCATAGATACCACTACTCACACTTTATCCACACACACCAGTGACAACTCCTACCAGAACCCCCATCATCACCTTCTTCTTGTAAATCATCGTTGTTGTTATTTATTTGAAAATTATACATTTTTGGTTTCAATTATATACATTCAAACTTTCCACCTATGTCTTTTTCTTACTCAAAATGTAACATATTTTTTTTTTTTTAATTTTTTTAAGTGATTTTATCTTATAAAGAAAAATCTATTGTAAATGGGATATAAAAAAACTATGAATAAAAAATATAAAAATTTTCCTTTTGGAAAATTTAAGAGTAAATTACCATATCGTGTATATAAATCTATATTTTATCATTTAACAAAAAAACAAAAAAATAATAATATCAAAGTAGATATAAACAAAAGAGGACTATTAAAAAATAACAAACTATTTGAAATTGATATATATTTCTCAGATTTACAATTAGGTATAGAAATTCAGGGTCCTACTCATTATATAGACATTGAACAAATTAACAGAGATTTAAAAAAAAAAAAAAGTTTAATAATATTGGGATTATTTTGTTATATGTAGGATTTAATACTGTAAAGCATGATATACTAACTTGTCTAAATATTATTACTAAAAAGATAATTAGTTAAAAAATAAGGTATGTAAATCAAATCATATATAGATTTTTCAAGGAAATCCGGCTGAGTCGGTCCATTTATCAGCTGGGCAAGTCTATTGTGATGTATATGATGACAGGATGTAAGAGAGATACCCACGCTGTCTTGTGCATTCTAATAAGGGACGGAGAGGATATATGTCGGTCTGAGCTGGGTTAAGAGTTACTCCAACGCGCATCTTCAGCTAATCCTCAAAATCATCTCTTGAAGGTATTATATGACATTTACATTATTTATATTAAAAAATCATAATCTTGTTATTTACCATTGTATTATATATATATATATTTCTGAGCTTATAATATACAAAGACCTATTTTTTTTTTCATTTTCAGATAATTATAAAATGATGGTGATGTTAGTGGTATTGTGGGTGTTGGTTGTTGGAACTGTTTTCAATCAATCAATCATCGTGGGAGTGTGATTCTTTATTTATGTTTTCTTTTCAGACCTGAACCTAAACGTGTACTTGTCAAATAGAGAATAATGGAGGAGAGAAAAGAAAAAATGAAAAAGGAAGTTCAATTTAATCCACATATAACGATACGATATTTATATGTATGGGCATATGCCTATCAGAAAGCTAGAATAGATGGTAAAATGTGGAACACAGCTGCTGCAGATCGGGATCGTTTCAAGATGCGATGTGTGAGCACTTAAAAAATACTAAATGATGCAAGAATATTTGACAAGGATCATAGAGAAAAGGTTTATTTAGAGCGAATAAAAGAGATATAGAAATTAAATATCCTTTATTTAATTCCTATCTTATAAAATTTAGTAGTATAGAGGGGGGGGCAAAAACTGGTTGTATCATTTTATTTAAAAGTTAGGTAACCACCTAACACTAGGACAATTTGTCTTAACATTATATTATATTGATCATGTCTTCGTTATCCATCTGACCATTATTATAACACCAATATATCAACATAATAAATATTAACAAAGCCAAAACTTTGTGAATTTTACACATCATCTCATTTTCATTGATTGATTTACTTCCCACATCTTGTTTGCTAGATGAAGATTGACTTGGAGAAACAAATAATATTTTAAACTAACACTTGGAGAGAGAGAGAGAGAGAGAGAGAGCAGGTCTAAATAAACCCTTGCTCTTCTTGTTGAGGGCAGTCACCTACTACTCAGGCAGTGTTATTGTG
Source organism: Procambarus clarkii (assembly GCF_040958095.1). Taxonomy (NCBI): domain Eukaryota; kingdom Metazoa; phylum Arthropoda; class Malacostraca; order Decapoda; family Cambaridae; genus Procambarus; species Procambarus clarkii. Next base: position 35,756,050 of record NC_091193.1, read on the forward strand.
CTGGGTTTTTCTTTGACAAAACACATCCAAGTGAGCCATCCTCTTCTCTTCCCTTCATTGTAAATATATAATATAGGGTAGGAGAAAAAGAGAGAGAGAGAGTGTTACGAACCCGGATCCAGCGTCCGAGCACGGAGTAGTAACGACCGCGCCATCTGTGGGTCAGCTCCCGAAACCCCCGCCAAACGACGACGACACCTGGTGAGGGTGCCGTGTATCAGCTACGAGGGCCAGTTTCCAGTCCTGTTCAGCACTCTACACCGCCGCCACTGACCTCTGGTGAGGTGGTGCTCCGACGACAGCGCCATCTATGGACTGGATACGTCAGGTGTTTGTGCCCGAGCCCGTAAGTGAGGTGTTTTAGTGTCCCAGTTATTGATGACGTGTCTGCTTACAGAGCCGACCTGGGACTGCTGTGATGGAAGTGGAGTCAGTCTACCCGAGGCAGCCAGTCTCCATACCTTGAACCTTGCTGCAGCTGTTGTGAAGTCGTCCCCCCGGAAGAACACTGTGGTGTGTTAGCCTGCCAGTGGAGTGGCAGTAAAAAGGATTTACCCGGGACCGACTGTTGGAGACGATCATCCACTGGGGTACTGAAGACAGGAGAGTGATTTGTGGTGTCACACGAGGCTCCTGTCTAGGGCGTTCCCCTTTTATCGTTCGTGGAGTGGCCGTACCAGCCTTGTTGGCTCAGAACCTGCCAGCAGACCAGCTGGACGTGTGGTTGACGGCCTCCACGGCGGTGCCCCCAGTGGACCTGTGTTTTGGCTGACCTGTGGCCAGGGTAGGCTCAACTTCTTTGGAGAATTCGTTGTGAGGCCACGAAGAAAGCACCAAGGACTCGGCACCGAGAGTTATGGCACCAGCGTCTTCAGCAGAAGACATCGATTGTGGATTAATCCCCTTGTAAAGTGTTAATACCTCTCCCCCTTGTGCACTCTTTTATTTTATATATTTAATCGGTGATGGTGTTAATTATAATATTAAGTTCTTAACTTTCTTTCCCTACTCCCTTTTAAGTTACTTGCGTCACGGATCTCATCCCTTGATAGCCACTACTGGCTTGGGAACGGATACATATATCTTCCTCTAACAACATCAGAGTAAGAACCCCGTTGCGTCCCGAGAGGGCCGTAACAGAGAGAGAAAAATATATTCTCAAATGGTTATTGATCAGTTAAATAATTACAAAAACATAATGAAAAATACGTCACAAATAACTGAGTAACTATAGCCTCTCAAGTCTGTATCAGTCTGACTGGATTGGTATATAAAAGAGTTTGCCAGGCTATGCAAATCATTACAGGTTCGCCATACTTCATGGACACTTCATTCTGAGTAGTAAAACAACAATCACACAATCTAAAGCACATTCAACATTTAATGTTTCTTCAACCTCAACCTCATACGTATGTTGTATAATTTACTTAAGTCTATTATAACAAAAGTATATCATATTACTATAATGTAATAAGAGTCAATGTATATATTATAAATCAGAATAATTATATAAATTAATTAATTTTGTTTTCTTTTCAGGTGGAAGTGAGATAATTCTCTTAGAGATGTCACTTGATCAAACAAAAACCCATACAACAAACAACTTTTTTTTATGTGATGTATGTGGAAAAAAATATAGTACAATAAGAACACTAACAGTCCATTTCACAACTCATACAAAGAAGACTATCCTTTTTACAATTTATACCGGTAAAACTCCAAAGTGCAGTGAATGTGAAAAAACAAACTAACAACACATTAGAGAAAAATGGTTTTCATGTGAAGTATGTAGAAAAAAATTCATTAAAAAATGCGACTTGACTAGACATATGGGAACACACAGAGTAAAACGGTTAAAATGTCAATTGTGTGGGAATAGATTTAGGGATGAATATAACTTGACCCAACATTTGAAATCAATCCACATGATTCAGCCTTTGAAAACAAACAGTGAAAAAAAATATGATATATGTGGAAACAAACAGCAAATCAGTCCCAAATCTTTAAACAACTTTTTTACTTGTTTTGAATGTGGAACTGTATTTAAAAGCATAACCAGCCTGGATGAACATTTGTTGGAACAGTTTACCAAAGATATATCAGCTTTAGATTTGATAACTCCAGACATTCATTTTCAGACGTTTTTTGAAAACTAATAAGTGTATTGGAACATTGACCAAATCTTTAAACAACTTTTTTACTTGTTTCTGGTGGTAACTGGCACCTCAAAGAACATATAAAAGGAGTAGAAATATTAATGAGATTATTAATTCTGTCGGAGTGAGAGTAAACACAGATATATATCTCTCCTACCTGAACTTCTTTTCTATTACCACCACATTTTCTTGGCATATATCATGTCAGAAGAACAATACGTAAACTTGTTAAGGTTCATTTTGGATCTACACTAGCTGCTGGATATGACTTGTACAGGTATAGTTGGAATTTACTTTTTTTTTAATTTATTTATTTATTTATTTATTTATTTATTTATTTATTTATTTATTTATTTATTTATGCATATACAAGAATGTACATAAGGAATGTGAGGATACAAATATGGTAATTACAGTCTTGTAAAGCCACTAGCACGCGCAGCGTTTCGGGCAGGTCCTTAATCTAAGAAAATTTTAAGGAGGTAAATACATGCAAAATTTATAGAAAAAAAAATGATAACAGATTACATGAAATGAAAAAAAAAAGAAGATGAGAGAAAATTGTAGGTACAGTATATTAAAGCACATAGGTAGCTAAGATTGATTGCAATGACAGCTTAAAATGGTAGTTGACAACAAATTGGTAGGTACAATACAGCAGAAACAATATAAGATTGATTGCAATGACAGCTTGAATGGTAGTTGACAAAAATTGGTAGTCACAATACAGCATATGGCTAGCACATAAAAGAAGACAGCAATGAACACAATGATAAGGTTGTTTGATATTACATAAAAATTAGGAGATTGGGTAACACTAGGTACAGAGCAAATTTAAAGCTCAGTGTAGGAAACTAAGAAGATGAAGTTAGGTACTTTTTGGTTTTGCTTTTAAATAAGGCAAAAGTTTTACAGTTTTTCAATTCACTAGGGAGTGAGTTCCATAGACTAGGTCCCTTAATTTGCATAGAGTGTTTACACAGATTAAGTTTGACCCTGGGGATATCAAAGAGATATTTATTTCTGGTGTGGTGATAATGGGTCCTATTACATCTGTCCAGGGAGAGTTTCAGAGCATGGTTTGCATTTAAGAACAGGGTTTTGCAAATGTAGTTGACACAAGAGAATGTGTGGAGGGAGTTAATATTTAGCAAGTTTAGGGATTTAAACAAGGGAGCTGAGTGTTGTCTGAAAGCAGAGTTAGTTATAATTCTGATAGCAGATTTTTGCTGTGTGATGATGGGCTTAAGGTGGTTTGCAGTGGTAGACCCCCATGCACAGATACCATAATTAAGATAGGGGTAGATTAGTGCATAATATAGTGAGAGGAGAGCAGAGTTAGGAACATAATATCTGATTTTGGAGAGTATACCAACTCTCTTAGAGACTTTCTTAGTTATGTGTTGAATGTGGGTGCTGAAGTTGAGTCTCTTGTCTAGGAATAGGCCAAGAAACTTGCCATCATTTTTATTACTGATGTTAATGTTGTCTATCTGTAGCTGAATTGCATTTGATGATTTGCTTCCAAATAAGATGTAGTAAGTCTTTTCGATGTTTAATGTTAGTTTGTTCGTTGACATCCATAAGTGGACTTTTTTTAATTCATTATTCACAACATTATTTAGTGTATGTGGGTTGAGGTTTGAGTAGATAAGGGTAGTATCGTCAGCAAACATTATAGGTTTGAGAATATTAGAGACATTAGGCAGATCGTTTATATATATAAGAAATAGAAGAGGTCCTAAGATGCTGCCCTGTGGCACTCCAACGGTAATTGGTAGAGTGGAAGAAGTTGTATCATTGATGGTTACATATTGGTGCCTGTCACTAAGATAGGATCGGATGTAGTCAAGGGCAAGGCCTCGGATTCCATAATGCTGGAGTTTAAGTAAGAGGTAGTTGTGATTAACAGTATCAAAGGCTTTTCTTAGGTCAATGAAGAGTCCAATCGGAAACTCATTTTTGTCAAGGGCTGAGTAGATAATGTCAAAGAGACTAATGATTGCATCATTGGTGCTCTTTTGGGACCGGAAGCCAAACTGGCAGGGGCTGAGTATGTCGAATTTTACGAGGTAGGAATAGAGCTGTTTGTAAATAATTTTTTCAAATATTTTTGATAGAGTGGGTAGATTTGATATTGGTCTATAATTGTTTATGTCCGCCGGATTGCCTCCTTTATGGACTGGCGTTACTCTTGCTTTTTTGAGGATATCAGGGAAGGTGTGATACTCTATAGATTTGTTGAACAGTAGTGCTATGGGTGGGGCAAGGGCATGGGAGGCTCTCTTGTACACAATGGACGGAATTTCACTGGTGTTCCCTGCCTTGGTTTTTAGAGAATGTATGATGGACACAACATCTGCCGGGCTGATTGGTGAAAGGAGAAGAGAGTTTGGATAGCTGCCTGAGAGATATGTGTCTGAGTCTGTGGGATTTTACTGGCAAGATTAGCACCAACCGATGAAAAGAAACTATTAAATTCATTTGCCATTTCTAAATCAGTTGACGGTATATCCCCATCCTTGTAGAGTTTTATTTGGTTATGTGAGTGTTGTTTAGTTCCTAGGATACTAGAGATAGTTTTCCAAGTGCTTTTCATGTTGCCTTTTGCTTCATTGAATCTATTCACATAATATGCAAGTTTTGCCTTTCTTATGATACTGGTAAGCATTGATGAGTACCTTTTAGCTACTTCCTTTGAAACTAGGCCAATCCTAACTTTCTTTTCATATTCATGTTTCTTGTTGATTGAGTTGAGAATGCCACTTGTGAGCCATGGATTGTTTAATCTTTTATCAGTTACTTGCTTGGTAAGAAGGGGACAATGAAGGTTGTAGAGGCTTAGAGTTTTGGAGATGAAGAGGTTAGCTAATGAATTTATATCATGGGTATTATTGAATTCAGAATCCCAGTTAATATTGTAAAGTGCCTCTGTAAGATTGTCTAAAGCTGATTCACTGTGTAGCCTAAATGAAAGTTTCTTGCTTTTTGGTGGTGTTATGTCCATGTTCGCTATGAGAAAGGTAGGATAGTGGTCAGTTGTTCTGTCGTAGATTATACCAGATACAAGGGGAGCTGTTATGTTCGTCCATATGTGGTCCAAGGTAGTGGCTGATGTTTGAGTGACTCGGGTAGGTTTGGTGATTGTGGGGATTAGCATACAGGAGTTCATGCTGTTAAGGAAATAGTCAACTTGAGAGCAATTTTGTTGACCCAGGTCAATATTAAAATCTCCTCCCAGAATGATGTGGTTTTTGTTGAGATTGTTGTTTATAATAAGATTCCTTAGGTTGTCTGAGAAAGAAGCTATGTTAGTATTGGGAAATCTATAGATGGCTCCAATAGTCAAAGAGGATTTAAGGGATTTAATTGTAAACTGAGCAAAAGTATATTCACAGTAGTCATCTCTGTCACTAATAACACTGTTGCAGATAAATGTATCTCGGTAATATATAGCTGTGCCACCACTTTTTTTATTAGGCCTACAGTTATGAATGGCTTTATAACCAGCTAAGTTGTAGAGTTGGGTATAGTCTTTATTTAGCCAAGTTTCTGTTAAAATAATGAACGATAGGTTAGTACCTATTGCTGTGAGTAATGCATTTAAATCGTCAAAATGTTTACCAAGTGATCTAACATTTTGGTTATAAACTGATAGACAGGTGCTATTTTGAAGTTTGTTTTTAGCCTGGTGTGCTGTGAAATACTTGCAATAATGATGATCAATGTGCTGGTTGGTGTAGATATGAGACAGAAGATTTTGATCAGGATCAATATCAGTGTGCATAGGGATGCAGAGGGATCACGATACAAGATACACGATAAAGCAAAACACAAGAATAAAAGCAAATACAATAAAATAGTAACAATTTAGAAGTAAAATAAAGATCCAATAGATAGCCAGGGAGGACACAGAAGTTACATAAAATAAAAAACAAAAAATCAGTAGAGACTGACAATATAAATGTAAAATAAAAAATAATAAGAAAAATAATAATCATAAAAAAAATGATCTTTAAGATAATTAGCTTAGTAATGGTTAATTAACAGGATAATAAAAAGCCCTAGGTTTAGTGACAAGGGGATTAACTAAGAACAAATAATTAAGAGTATAAAACAGGCAAAGATGACAAACAAAAAAGAAATAAAAAGATAAAAATAAAAATAAACACCTTTGGAAAGGAAAGGCAGAGCTTAAGTACACTTTGGTTGTATGTGAGACTACAAATTATGTTCTGGTTATTCAGCTGATATCCCACAGTCATCCAGGAAAGAAGTGAGGTGTGCTTCAGTGGTTATGACATAAGTTTTTCCAGAGTCAGTCTTCCTAGCTATTATTTTACCATCGCGCACAAAACAATGTTTAATAGCAGTGGATCTATTGCGAATTCCACGTAGTTTAAATAAGAGATTTTGTCTGAATCTGGTAAGACATTCGTTCACATAAACATTGGATTTCATAGCGACTGCAGTAGTGATAAGGTCTGACTTGCGGGAGCAGCTATCTAACTTCACCCTTATCTTTCTGTTGTTTGTACCAGATGATTTGGTACCCACTCTATAAGCTGACTTAATGTCTCTTGCTTCGATTGAATATGTGATTTATGACTTATTTATATTTAAATATATTTTAATTACCATATATATTTTAATTAACAATCTACCTTTTGCTTCAGTGCTGCCTACGATGTTACTGTGCCAGCACAAGGAAAAGGTGTAATCAAGATAGATATTCAAGTAAAAGTACCAGAAGGTTGTTATGAAGAATAGCTCCAAGATCTGGTCTTACTTTTTTTTTTTTTTTTTAATCACATTGATGTTAGGGGTGGTGTCATTGAAAGTGAAATGTTTCTGTGGTTCTCTTCAATTATTCTAAAGTAGATTTTATTGTGAAAAAGAGAGATCGATTTTCACAACTAATTTGTGAACGAATATTTATTCCTAATTTGTTAGAGGAAGTTTAGGACATTGAGCATACCAAATGCCCCTGTGCCGCAAACCTTTTTTTTTTTTTGAATCAACAGAAATTAGTAGTAGTAGTAGTAATCAAACAACTAGCTAAATATACAGTGTGAATTAGTGATTCTCAACGATTACAGTGATAAGTGTGAGTAACTTATGTGGTGATGAAATGACTGAGGCGGTCTGCCTAAGGAGGCGGTTGTTATTTCCTAAAACATGCCTACTGAACTTCAATGAAAAGATGGTGTAGACTGTACGTTTAGCTATGGAGTATCCAGATTTTAAACCAGTGTTCAAGGAGGGTCAGGGTCTTCATCAGCCATATATCACAGTTGGAACAGAAGAGGCCGTTAAACATTTAACTACAGATGGCTTTCAGAATATTGTGATGGTTGTTCCAGAAGAAGGTATTTTCACAAAGGTCATACTTTTCAAATACCCAACTTACTTAGTTCCCGATCATCTCCTTTACAATGACAGTGTTGTTTGGGTAAAGAGAAACATTGTTCATTATAAAAAACAAAGTCAGGTTATAGCTTTAATAAAAGGTGAGGCTCCTAAAAAAAATTTTGTACAAGGACTAGGCTATAGAAAAGTTTCAAAATACCAAGAGAAGCCAAAATTATGCCTGAAGTGTTATTATTGGGGGCATTTGGTTTGGAAATGTCAGTATGACCCCAGGTGTAAGTACTGTGGTAATAAACATGACTCTAAAGAGTGTACAAAGAAAAAAAATTTCCATTTTGTTGTAATTGTAGAGGTAAGCATACTCCTTGGTCTTATCTATGCCCCATGAATCCTACAAATGCTGTTGCAGGGGGTGGTATTCTGCCAGCTAAGGGGAAACAAACTAGCTAGGCCCACACAACTGAAAGTCCTAAAGTCCTGTAGTATACAAATGTAACCTAATTACTACTATTATATTGAATTTTTTGTAGTAACTTTACTAAACTAATCTATGCCTTTGAGATATATATGTATTTATGTAAGCATCTTTCCCATTCAAAACAATATATAATTAACAAATTACAATGTTCGATAATTAAAGAAGGATAATTGGATTAATAAAAGAAAACAAATTAAAATAAATATTTTTTTTTAGGGATATAAAAGAGGATGTTCTCCTGTTCAATTCACTTGACACAGATGTCAGTAGCATATTATATACCTTGGGCAAAAGTTTATGTTGTGACCACCGGGCACACTGATTACCTTTGTCAACATGAACAATTTGAGAAAGAATGAGTCAAATAAAAGAAGAAGGTGGTTATCACACAGACGAGATATGAAGCCAATCTTCATAGACAGGATGAATGACTGGTTCAGGGAATACCAAATCCCAGAAGATATTGATACATTTGTTGATGACCTTAATCACCAAATTGAAAGTTGTCTTAGAATTCAGCGCCGTACGCCTCGGCGAAGACCCCCTCGGAAGAAAATGCCTCGAGGCAAAGATCCACAGAGTAAAGCTGAAGAATTAATTCACATGTGGAGTAAGGCAGCATCCTCCTCCTCCCTCTCAACGGAAATCGTCATGGAACAGCTCCTGCTACAGAATGACAGAAGAACTAGAATAGCGAGAGCACAGTCTAGTGAGGACGAATATGGAGAACCTATCACAGCCCAGGAAGTAAGGGCGGCTGTTAAGAGAGGTAAAATTACAGCACCTGGTGAGGATGGCATTACCTACGACATACTTAATGCACTGTGTGAAGTGTCTGGGAATCCACTACTCCTATTGTTTAACAAATCATTCCTAAATGGAGTTCTGCCCACACAATGGAAACACGCCAAAATTGTTCCCATACCAAAACCCAATGACCCTGGTAATTACAGATCTATCAGTCTCGTGTCATGTACTTGCAATTACCTGGTTAATGACACGGCTAGGTACTCTGTATTTGTTGACATAAAAGGAGCCTTCGACAAAGCCCAGGGAATTGCGATCCTGGACGAGCTTGCATGTATGGGTGTCAAGGGGAGACTCATGAAATGGATTGAAGACTACCTCACAGGGAGGAAAGCTAAGGTCTACTTCAATGGAGCAATCTCAAGAACAATGAATATGGAACTCGGGACCCCCCAAGGAGGAGTCTTAAGCCCTACACTATTCAATGTACTTATGAATGCAATTGCCAATATTGATTTTCCTGAAGGAACACAACTAGTGGGATATGCAGATGATGTCCTAATACAAGCTCCCACCTTTGATAAAATAAAACAGGCCATTGAACTCCTTGGAAGGAAATGTATTGAGCTCGGTTTCACTCTCTCCACAAACAAGACAAAAGCATACTCCCATCGCAAGCGGAGAGAAAATGAAGAACTGCAAATTAATGGTGTAACACTTGAATGGGTTGACCACTATCGGTACCTTGGCGTCACCGTCGGCTCAAACAAGGGAAAGAAAGAGGAGCTCAATCAAATCATAGGAACATGCAAAAGTCGACTCAGGGAACTAAAACGGTCAACGAACGAACGTCAACAACACCTGTCGGCCCTGCCCTCCCTCCTCATTTATCAGCTGATCCTTGAGCTCTCGGCTACCAACAAATGATGTAGCATCACCCGAAGGCAGCTAAGTACACAGTGACCTAAATGTGATTGAAAAAACCAACAAGACCAACCCGTAATTCTCTCATTTCGACCTCATTAGTGTTGCTCCCTGGAGCTAAGAAGCTGTACCCGACGGTCACTGCTGCCTATCAACGAGTCTTCCCTATTTGTTCCTGCCTACATTTATCCTGCAATCATGCAAAGTAAGGCCGGTAAGACCCTTAAGAAAGATAGCACACCTAACAAGAATAACCCTAGTAGCCAGGCTAACAACATGATTAGTTCAGCTATCTCCCCCCTCGGTGGCCGCCGTGGGGGGTACCGACTCTCCCCCCGTCAACAATAACAAACAATCTCAGCTGGGCGCAGCGCCGTCTCTGACACGGGCCATGCAACAATTAGGTAGCCATATGGACCAACTTAAACGAGCTACTGCCCCTTGTTCTGACTTCAAGCGCTTTGCTGATATCCCTTGGCTCAAGTTATTAACTCAAGTACATGAAGATCAAATGACAGTAATCAAAGAGCAGTCGGCCTTAATAATGAACCTGCAAGGCTCATTATTATCTTTGCAGAATGAAGTTGTAGACTTACACAAGAACAATCAAGATCTATCTACCAAAGTCGTCAACCTCGAACAAGAATTAAGCATTCTCAAGAACACAGTTACAAACTTTAATCCAGATGCAACCACTAAAAAACAGGAAGAAATATTGCAACAGTTTGAGAACCATCTGAACAACCTACAACAACAACACACTGTTACCCAAGACGAGACAGACCAACATAAACTACTTGAGTCTGTAATTATCTCTTCACGTGATTTTCCCCAAGAAACTGATGGTGAAGACTGTGCTGCCATTGTGATCAAAGTATTGCAGGATAAGTTAAATTATTCGATCCAAAAAAATGACATCAAAGCAGCTTATAGAGTGGGTACCAAATCATCTGGTACTAATAATAGGCGAATTCGTTTAAAATTAGATAGCTGCTCCCGCAAGACTGATCTTATCTCATCTGCAGTTGCTAGTAAATCCACTGTTTATGTGAATGAATGTCTGACCAGGTGCAGGCAAAATCTCTTTTTTAAACTGCGTGGCTTCTGCAAAAATTCCCCTACAATTAAACACTGTTTTGTGCGAGATGGTAAAATTATAGCTAGGAGGACTGACATTGGAAAAACCTATTCAATAACCACAGAAGCCCACCTTAATTCTTTCCTCAGTGACTGTGGGATAGCTGCTGTATAGCCTGAATTCAGATTATAATCTCATATAACTACCTTTGTGTACTCTAGCTCTGCCTTTCCCTTCAAAAGGTTTTAACTTTAGTTAAAAAAAAAAAAAAAAATAATGTTGTCATCTTTATTATTGCCTTTTTTTTCTTTTTACTCCCATGTTCCATAGTACACTGGCTTTGCCTGTGTCCTCTAGTATTAACTTCATTATCCAGTGTTCCTGAGTGTATCTCTATTTAAACTACCTCAGTTTGTTTTAGTGTAACTTTAGTATTCAACTATAGTGTACTTATAATAGCAAGCTTTTCATCTTATAGATCTCATAATTGTTTTTTTTTTACTTTTTTGGTCATCTATTGTTATTAATTATTTTAGTTAATTTTTTACATTCCTAGTTCCCATTAAGTTTTTTTTTCTTTTTACTTAAAATTACCATTAAGTTTATTTTACTTTAGAATTTTTAATCTACTTTTTTCTTTGTTTTCTATTTTGTAATTTGCCATTCTTATCTTGTTTTCTTGCAATCAGCCTTTTTATGCAGACAAGTATAGACCCAGAACTAAACCTCTTATCCACTATCTATGACAATCATCACTTCAATGATCAAAATTGCAGATATTTTACAGCACATGATGTAAACAATGTATTAACAGATAATCTCAATATCTCTGTAATCAACTTGAACGTTAGATCCCTAGGTAAACACTTCGATGATGTTAGTGCCTTGATTGAAACTATTGACAACAAATTCTCTTTTATTATACTTACTGAAACGTGGTTGAAAGAGGATAATACTCAACTCTTTAACATGCCTAACTACTCGGCAATTCACAACTGTCGTCAAATGCAGAGAGGTGGTGGTACTGCTCTTTACTACCACCAAGAACTAACATGCTTAAAGATAATAAGAACTAGAGACTGCTGTGGGGAGTATATCTTCGCCAGTTTCAGAGTCAAGGGTGCCGAGTCTGTCCAGTCTGTGGGTGCAGTCTATAGAATTCCTAACACTGATGTGTCTGAATTCAACTCAAACCTTAGAAATCTAATACTAGATAACAGATTGAACAAAAACCATCTAATTATCGCAGGGGACTTTAATATTGACCTCTGCGAGCCTGAACACCCTACTGCTGTTAGCTTCCTCAACTGTATGAATTCCTGCTTCCTCATACCCTTAATCACTAGACCAACTAGAATCACTGATAGTACTGCTACGACTCTAGATCACATCTGGACCAACATAACCTCTCCGCTTACTTCAGGTATAATCACCGATAGCACTACAGACCATTACCCCACATTTCTCTTAACTAACATTAGCAAACCACCTCTAGAGACAAGGGAGTTAAGCTTTAGGCTGCACAATGAAACTGCTATAAACAATTTTATAACTGCTGCTGATAATGTCAACTGGGAGTCCGAGTTAGGTAACATAGGGGACATCAACCTAACAGTGAAATCTTTTCTACAAACAACTCTTAGCCTTTATAACACCCACTGTCCTATGCTTACAAAACAAGTCACAAGCAAAAGACTTAACAATCCTTGGCTTACAAAGGGAATACTTAAATCCATTAACAAAAAACACGACCTTGAGAAGAAGTATAGGCTAGGAACAGTCTCCAAAGAATTCTCAAAGAATTACTCGTTATTGCTATCTAAAATAATTAGACGAGCCAAAACTAAATACTATGAAGATAAATTTACCCAAATAAAGAGCAACATTAAACAAACTTGGAGCACAATTTCACAAATATTGGGATCAAAGAAGATTTTAAATAACAAACCAACACTCCTTTCCAATAACGTTGGTCAGCTTTCAGCCTCTGATTCTGCTATTGAGTTCAATAGGTTCTTCTCTTCCATTGGGTCATCCCTTGCAAATGATATTCCATCTTCCTGTACTGATGTTAATGACTATCTTACAGGTAACTATCCACAGTCTCTGTACCTAAAGCCTACTAGTTCCACTGATGTCCATGAAATAATCCTTTCCCTTAAAACCAAGTCTAGTGCCCTCGAGGAGATACCAACTTTAATTTACAAAAAAGCCTCCAGATCTCTAGCCCCTGCTATTGCATTGCTCTTCAACAAGTCACTTGAACTCCAAACCTTTCCTGACATTCTAAAAAAAGCAAGAGTAACCCCTGTCTACAAATGTGGTGATCTCACTGATGTTAACAACTACAGACCTATATCAATCCTGCCTAACTTGTCAAAAATATTCGAAAAGCTAATCTACAAGCAGCTTTACTCTTTTCTAGCCAAAGACAATATACTTAGCTCTTGTCAATATGGCTTCAGACCCAAAAAAAGCACTAACGATGCACTTATTAGTATGATTAACTTAATTCACGCAGCTCTTGATAAAAAGGAGTTTCCTGTTGGGTTATTTGTGGACCTGCGTAAGGCTTTTGACACTGTCAACCACCAAAACCTTCTTCTTAAATTACATCATTATGGAGTCAGAGGACACTCCCTGCAATACCTCAAATCTTATCTTACTGACAGGCTCCAGTATGTTTCTGTGAATAATACAATTTCTCCCACCCTACCCATCAACATTGGTGTTCCTCAGGGCAGCATACTTGGCCCTCTCCTCTTTCTCATCTACATTAATGACCTTCCAAATGCCTCCCAACACCTCAAACCAATTCTATTTGCTGACGACACAACCTTCATTTACTCCAGTCCTGACCCCCTTGCTCTAAATGCCACAGTAAATACTGAGCTAGAGAAAGTCCATCTTTGGCTAACTGCCAACAAACTCACCCTTAACATTGACAAAACGTTTTATATTCTGTTTGGCAATAAATCCTCTAATCAGATAAATCTCAAAATAAACAATACCCAAATTTGTAACAAATTAGATGGCAAATTCCTTGGCGTTCTCATCGACCACAAGCTGAATTTCCAGGGTCACATTCTAAATATATCAAAAAAAGTTTCAAAAACTGTTGGCATTCTTTCTAAGATCAGATATTATGTACCCCGCCCTGCCCTGGTTACTCTCTATTACTCCCTCATCTATCCATACCTCAACTATGGTATTTGTGCTTGGGGTTCTACTACCCAAAATCATTTACGTCCTCTTATTACCCAACACAAAGCTGCTATTAGGACAATATCCAACTCTGGCCCCAAACATCACTCGGTACCCTTACTCAAATCTCTGAATATGTTAGATATTAAGTCACTGCACATTCTCTCTTGTGTATTATACATATATAAAACGCTGAACTGTAATACCAATCCTGACCTCAAAAGCTTCATTGAAGGTTGTAACAGAACCCATGAGCACCACACCAGGAATAAATACAGTTTTGATATTCCTAGAGTACGACTTAATCAAACTAGAAATGCTCTACAAATCAAGGGACCCAGAATGTGGAATGACCTTCCCAACCATGTTAAAGACTGTACCTCTCTCAACCAGTTTAAGATAAAAACTAAACACTACCTAATAAATTCCCTGTAACCCACCTCACTCCTTTATTGTCAACCCATGTCTGTTATTTTATTATTATTATTTTTTTTTAATCAACACTGTCAACCTATTGTATTTGTGCTGCATTTTCAGTCATGTTCCCCCTTTTTTTATCTTTATTTGTATTTGTTTTCAACACTTTTTATTCTTTATGCTCAATTAGTATTAAGTTCTAGTTATTAATGTTTTTCTTGCCCGAAACGCATTGCGTAATAGTGGCTTTAGGCATTGTATGTCCTAGCTCTATCTATATATCAATCCATTAATGTAACATCACTTGTATGTATGTACCTTACCTGAATAAACATATTTATTTATTTATTTATTTAAAACTGAAAGCTATGACTTGGAATGATGGCCATGGAGCCTCTATTTCTGTACTTAAAATGATGTACACAAACTATGTACGCTCCGTCATTGACAATGCAGCACCTATTTTATGTACTTATTCACAAAGTGATATGAATAGGCTAGAAAGCATACAGGATGAAGCCATTTCAGTCATTCTTGGAGTTCCAAAGAAAAAAAACTACTGAAATGTCCAATCTACAAAAAGAGTTATTATCCCTTCCCAGTATTAAAGAAAGAATTGTGGAACTGAATGCTAAGCTTGCAATTAGGATTGCCAGAGATCCCCATTATAATGACATGGCTAAAAAAAAATTGAGCTCTGTGCTACTTTCAGGCAGAAACAAGAGAAGCAAAAAATGGCATCACAGAGCAGTCGGCTACCTTGAAGATCTTCACCTACTTCAACAAGCTCGTGAGCTCATGCCTGTAGAAAGATTACCTCCCTGGGTGGATCCCCTGAATGACTCGTGCAGGATTATCATCAATGATATGGTAAAGAAAAAAACCAACATGGTACCCCAAGAAATAAGCCACAAGTATCTTAAGGAAATTTATAATGAAGCTGGAGATGAACTAGATCAAATCTTCACTGATGGGTCATCTAATCCTATTAATGGCCGGGCGGGTGCAGCATACACGGTAATTAAGAAGGATGATGTATTTTTTCCACCAAAAAATGAGGAAAAAGCGCGCATTGAGAACTATACCTCTTCAACACAAGCAGAGTTAACTGCCATTGCTATGGCGTTAAGGTATATTATTGAACAGAATACTACTGGTGCAGTGATTTGCACCGATTCGAGAGCAGCACTGCAAAGCCTAAATAAAGATCGGGACGAGAATCTTTCAATAGTCGCTGAAATTAAGAGAGTTGTGAAGGTACTAACCAACCAGGGAAGAGTTGTCAAGTTCCTGTGGATTCCCTCCCATGTTGGAATCTATGGAAATGAACGCGTAGATGTGTTGGCAGCTGAAGGCGCTGAGGGAGACCATATTGAATACTTCATACCCAAGTCTCTTCTAGAAATTAGAAGTATTATTAGGGAACATCATCGTCATCTCAATCTTTATGAACCAAAAAAAAAAGAGAATGTGGTGGTTGCGGGAGAGAATTAATAATAGAGAAAAAACATCTTGGATACAAATGTCCACACGTACAGCAGCTTTTTGTTAACAACATATAATAAGGATGATTTATAATGTATCTTATCTACCATTTGACAGAGGCTGTTTACCTTGGAGACTGGTTGGAAATATATGAATTGAATTTCAAATCTTATTGTTCCTTCTATTACATTTTTATATATGACTAATAAATACTTCTATAATTATTGACACAATATTATTATTATCCCTTTCACCAGATGGAATTATTATGTTCATTAAGAGTTAAGGATTACAGGTTACCAAATTATACATTCACTCTTCCAATTAGAATGAATAATAATGTTTTTTTTAATGGTTTATAATCATTTCAAAATAAAATAAATGATCCATATTCTTTTTTGACTCACAGTTTTGTTATAAGACAGAGCAGCTGCACACTTGCTTTACAGTTGCTCAGTTGCTCTCTCTCCACGTGACCAGGTTAGCGTTCTCTCTCTCTTTCTCTCTTCACACAATTAGGTCAATGTTTTTAATAATATTCCTTTACATAACGGATTTTTATTTAGTTAAGATCTAGCCAAGGAAACCTGGTCCCAAATTCAAGAGTACTTAGAAGTAACATTTTCGTTCCCCAGGATAGTGCGCTGAGAGCATGGATGGAGATCATGAGACGTTCCTCTTCACCAGTGAGAGCGTAGGCGAAGGCCACCCCGACAAAATTTGCGATCAGATCAGCGACGCAGTGCTTGATGCCCATCTTAGCCAGGACCCTGACGCCAAAGTTGCTTGTGAAACGTGTACCAAAACTGGTATGATCCTGATCTGTGGGGAGATTATGTCCAAGGCCCAAGTTAATTATCAACAAATTGTGCGTGATATTGTTAAGAAAATTGGTTTTGATGATTCACGAAAGGGCTTTGACTACAAGACCTGTAATATTCTTCTGGCCGTGGAGCAAAAGTGTGCGGAGATTGCTAATGGTGTACACATCGGGCGCAGTGATGACAACATTGGTTCAGGGGACCAGGGACTGATGTTTGGTTATGCCACTGATGAGACCGATGAGTGCATGCCCTTAACTATTATGCTGGCACCCCGTCTCAATCAGAAGATTGCAGAGCTGCGAAGAGATGGGACGTTCTGGTGGGCGCGACCTGACTGTAAGACTCAAGTCACATGCCAGTATGCCTTCGATCAAGGAGCTGTTATTCCCAAAAGAGTGAACACTGTTGTCGCTTCTGTACAGCACTCGGAACAAATTACTGTCGAAGCTTTGCGTGACGAGGTTAAAGAGAAGGTCATCAAGGTCATTATTCCTGAAAAATATATAGACACTCAAACGAAATACCACATCAACCCTTGCGGAGAATTCATCATGGGTGGACCTCAAGGTAACGCTGGGCTAACTGGTAGGAAAATCATCGTTGACACTTACGATGGGTGGGGCGCTCACGGCGGGGGAGCGTTCTCTGGCAAAGATTACACAAAGATTGACCGCTCAGCGGCCTATGCCGCCCGATGGGTTGCCAAGTAACTAGTGAAAAACAAATTATGTAGACGCTGTTTGGTTCAGGTATCTTACGCCATTAGTGTTGTGCACCCCATAAGCATCAGCATCTTCCACTATGGCACCTCACAGTACACATCAAAACAGCTTCTGAAGATTGTTAACCACAACTTTGATCTACGACTAGGACATTGTCAAGGAGCTGGGCTTAAAGAGACCAATTTACAGTGATACCTCGTGTTATGGACATTTTGGACGGCAACAGTTCTCTTGGGAGCAGCCCAAGAAGTTGACCATCCCTGAATTTTAGAGTCAAATAATTCTTAAGGATGACTATCATTTTTACGTTTTTCATCAAGTCCCTGTTAATATGGGAGAACACTGTGTCTATGCTTGATTCACAACTCTCCTAAACACGAGAGTGAAGTTATTCAACTTTAGAACACTTTCCCACCAGGAGACTTGAACCCTAGCCAGCACAGAAGCCTGGTGGGAACCTTTAATTTTATATTCAATTGATAATTTTATATACTTTTTTGACGTTTTATATACCAGAGTATATAAAATCTCCGGGCCTTTTATATATCAGAGTAAATAAAATTAAAATGACCCTATAAATAGATAGAATTTGTTTTTTTATCTTATAAGGTGACCAGCGTCTGGGTCAAGATAAATACGTTTTCTTCCATTAAACTGAATCCAATTTTTATCTTTTCGGTGGGGGGTTCTATGTGATCCTCCTCCTCCTCCTCCTCCTCCTTCTACTGTTTGTGATTCTCCTCCTCCTCCTCCTTCTCCTCCAACTGTTTGTGGTTCTCCTCCTTCTCCTCCAACTGTTTGTGATTCTTCTCCTCCTCCTCCTCCTCCTTCTACTGTTTGTCCTCCTCCTTCTCCTCCAACTGTTTGTGATTCTTCTCCTCCTCCTCCTACTCCTCCTCCTCCTCCTCCTCCTCCTCCTTTTACTGTTTGTCCTCCTCCTCCAACTGTTTGTGATTTTCCTCTTTCTCCTCCTTCTACTGTTTGTGGGTCTCCTCCTCCTCCTCCTCCTTCTACTGTTTGTGATTCTCCTCCTCCTCCTCCTCCAACTGTTTGTGATTCTCCTCCTCCTCCTTCTCCTCCAACTGTTTGTGGTTCTCCTCCTCCTCCTCCTTCTCCTCCAACTGTTTGTGGTTCTCCTCCTCCTCCTCCTCCTCCAACTGTTTGTGGTTCTCCTCCTCCTCCTCCTCCTTCTCCTCCAACTGTTTGTGGTTCTCCTCCTCCTCCTTCTCCTCCAACTGTTTGTGGTTCCCCTCCTCCTCCTCCAACTGTTTGTGGTTCTCCTCCTCCTTCTCCTCCAACTGTTTGTGGTTCTCCTCCTCCTCCTCCTCCTTCTCCTCCAACTGTTTGTGGTTCTCCTCCTCCTCCTCCTCCAACTGTTTGTGGTTCTCCTCCTCTTCCTCCTCCTCCTTCTACTATTTGTGGTTCTCCTCCTCCTCCTCCTTCTACTGTTTGTGAAGTTTTTACCTTTCCTACTCCTTCTCCTGCATTTTGTAATTCTCCTCCTCCATGTGATTCTTTTGTTTGTTCTTCTTTCTCGACTTCCACATAAATGTTAAATTTAATGCTAGCAAATGTGTCTGAGGACTTAATATTCTTAGCTAACATTTTACATTCCACCTCATTATGACCGTCTTCGAGTTCAAGTGTCATAACCACAAATGGGGGTAGTGAATTTTCTTTCATTGGGAAACTGTCCGAATAAAATCCACAATTAAATATATCTTGACTTGCAGCATGGGTACATGATATCAACAATTTGTTCATGTAAAATCGTTTTCCTTCCTTTCCACATTTTTTACGTGATGCATCTAAATTGTTCTTTAATTTGACGTCTTTTATTTCATGTCGATCTGTATAAATATCAGGTGTGAAATTATGGAAATTCCATGGAAATATTAATATAATTGGATTTTTTGTATAATATCCCCTATCAATATTAGAATTTGTATATAGTTTATTTATGTAATATGCAGAGTAACCATTGGTAAAGTTGTGGATTTCATCATAATAACTAAGGAATTTATTAAAGGGTTGAATTAGTGTCTTATCAGTTTCAGTAATAGTTTTAGGATTATACGAAATTGGTGGTTTGGGAACAATAAAGAGACCTTTATAAGTTTTTATGTCTTCGATAAATGGCGAGAATAATGATTCTATAAGTTTGGATTTCATTTGGGATTTTCGAAGTTCAGACGATGTGGAGGATTGTAATAATTCTTGAAGTAATTCATGAGGTTGTTCGACGGATTCCATTTGACTGATGACGTGAGGAACGCCAGAGGACTCATTTTCACTTGTTTGAGGTAGTTTAGAGGCCTCGGTTGTTAATGTTTCTTCAGAGGTCTCAGTTTGTAATGTTTCTTGAAGCAGATTGGGGACCTCAGTTTGTGATGTTTCTTGAGGTTCTTGAGGCAGTTCGGAGGCCTCAGTTGTTAATGTTCTGCTGACTGATGTTAATGATTCTTGAGGTACTTTAGAAGCTTCTGTTGGACCGAGGGAGGATTGTTGAGATAGTTCAATGGACGTTAATGATTCTTGAGGTACTTTAGAAGCTTCTGTTGGACTGAGGGAAGATTGTTGACATAGCTCATTGGACTCTGGTGTTGTGTCATGGCTGATGGAATTGTAATTGTTTTCCTTTTTATATAACTTTTTAGTATTTTTAGATTTTTTCCGTGAATTAATGACTACTATAACTGTTAGGAAAATAATTAATATTATTAACATAATAATTGTTGACAGTAGATTATTCATTCTTAATTTTCTCTTTTTTTAATTATATGATTTTTAATTCAGATATTTTTAAAAAATAAAGTAATTATGCAACCAAAGTCAAATATGTCATTGTTTTTATCCTGTTGAGTAGTTTTCCAGTATTAAGTGATATTGGATATTATATTAAATATTGGAATACCATTCAATATTGAATGAGTAATTCAAGGTTGAATGAGTCATTCAATGTTGGATTGTTTTCCAGTATCCAGCACTATACTATATACTCTATACTATGTCGATATTGATTAGTTTTCTGGTTAGTATCCAATGATATTGGATAGTATATTCAACATTGAACGTGTGCAGATGTGACAACAGTCACAAACACCCTGATGGATAGTTGAAAAAAAAGAGATTTGAGTCCCTGATTAAAAAAAAAAGACTACTACTACCCTACTTAAATTACTTACTGTTTTGCTTACTGAACACTGTAATACAACAGGTGTTGATGCAAACTCTAATCCAAAAAATTTCGTCCCTACCACAGGTGTTATTAGAAAACATATTTGCACTGGTTCCATATCGTCATCTTTTAATTATTTGTTCCAGAGTTTGTAAAATTTGGAGCCATGTTATTCTTGACTCGTCATACATGCCATTCCGCACTCTTTATCATCGATTAATATGGGATTCGTATACTCTTTTCCCTAGTCCACTTCATAGCAATGAAGATGGTAATTTATCTCTTTACAATGCATCCTATATTGTGGAACAATTATGTTACATCAAATACAACATAACCAATGGAAGATACTGTATGAGAGGCCTTCTAAAGATGATCGAGACTAAAATGAATAACTGGTCGAAAATGGGTCAAGAAAAAAAAGACTCTGAACTATTTGAGTTATTGAATGATCATCCTATGTTTACATCAACATTAAAAACAATGACGAGTGTTAATCATTCTTTAAAAGGTATGATAAACAAAAACAAAGTGTGGTCTTTAGTGACAGCTATGACAATGTTCTCTCGGGATACAGATGAAATTTTACAATTGTTAAATATTTGTCTTCGAATGTATCCCACGTCAACTGTTCTGGATATTTTTTATGGATACACAGTTATTTTTCTTTTTTCTTTTCAAAACTTACAGCAATCTAATATTAATCATTATAAGGTACATTCTGCACTCTATCTGACCGAAAATATAATTCTTCAATCGTCAGAACAAACATATTATTGTGAACAGGCCCTTCTAATCAATCATGTTCCAAGTAAAGGTGAAATTACACGTGTCGATTATGTTCCTGGAGTGGATATAGTCAGTATAGTTTTGAAGATAGTAAAGCGGCATTCATCTTTGCAATTTTTAATTATCGAATCGCAGCCACAATCACCACTTGTACAACAGGTACTATGTTTAATTCTTTTTCTTTTTCTTTTGATGTATTGGTGCTTATGCCAGATTCTTCTGATATTAATAGGGAGGAAGACTGGAGAAAAAAAGTGAAAGAAATTTCAGTAATCAAATTTAGAAACATTTTATCTGAACAAAATAAACCCTGTTATAATTTAAATATTAATGTATATCTACTAATGGTAAGTAAGAGGAATCAGGATTTATGTTGGATTATGTATTGTATTTTGGGACTACGTAACTTTATAATTCCTGTAAGTACTGAAATGTGTCAGGTGCAAGAAAGGAGTTGTGAAGACAATGTTTTAGTTATTTGTTCATCTATTTCAAGTATATATATGTACTGTTATGACCATTATTGTAATTCTTCTATGGAGAAATTTTGTGTTATTACAATAGATGGGAGTTTTCAAAGATTTCTAGATGATGTTCTCTCTATATATAATTTATATGACCGACATGAATATGATGGTGAATGCAATTGTTGGTTACCACCTCCGTTAACTTACAGTGAGATTTATAGTGCCTATGCATTATCTTATCATAGAACACCAGATTTTATATTTTGGTTAAAATCAAAATGCACCTTTAATGGTGAATATCATCCAAGTTATAATTATTATATCATTTATACAGATATGTTAATAACATTTCAAACTATGCCAACATTTTCATTAGTTCGATTATTTAAAGGAAAAGATGTAATTTGTGAACATCATATGATTGCAACAATCACTAACAATTTAAAATTTGATGTATTGGAAATTGAACTGAATAATTCATTTGAAAAAGATATTAATACAATTCTTGGACAACAATTGGCAACATTTAATGAAATTAATATAAGTGAACGCCACTACTGTCTTCATTGTTCTAAATCTCTAAAGGATGAATATTTTGCTCTAAAACAAAAAATAAATTGGTGTGATATGGTAGCGGTAAGATTTACACGTATTAATAGTTTTGATTTAATATGTGCTCAATGTGCAAATATCAATGATGTGGAATAACTGTATATTAATATTTTGTTTCATCCTAATTTATATAAAAAAATGCACATTTAAACTGACCATATATTAATTATTATATTATAAATATAGATAAGTTACAACAGGTTGTTAAACTACACCAACTAACTTCCTATTTTAGTTACCATCTCAATGAGGTTTATAGTGTTTATACATTATCATAGAACACCAATTTTTATATTTTTTGGGGGTTAAATTAAGTTTTGAGTCGGGGTCAAGGATGGCAGTGGCGACACTTCACTGATGAAGAAGATGATGTGTTCATGGACGCTTGCAAAAATAAGGACGTCGACAATCTGGCCATATTATCGACTTGATAGAGAGATTCTTGGATGCACCCCCCTCCCCTTCCCCCACCTCCACGTCTTAGTCTCACTATATTCTTCATATATATATTCTATATATATATTCTATACTATATTCATATTCTTCGCTTCGACGGCGGGAAACGCTGGCGGTGGTACCGGCTCCGTCACAGCTGCTGAAATTTCGTGTTTAATTTCGTCTCCACTCAACGTTGCATGGCCTAACTGCTGCCTAGCACGAGTTAAGTGCATGGAGACTTAATATGACATAACTCACAGTGAACCTCAACAGTAATCAACCAAAATTAACCAATTTTCGCCTGCCTTTCTACGACCCTTCTGCCAAGTGTTCCCAATACGCTAGTCATCCCTACTATAATTCACCAAGTATCTACCATTAGAAACGCTACCAAGAATCTATTCGTCGAAAACATGCCCAAACATAACAACAAGCAAGGTAGGGGTGCCTCTCGCTCTGGTTCCATTACTCCTAGAGCTCTGAATGAAACACTGGCAACGCCGCAACCCTCGCCGATGTTTGTAAACACAGCATCTGCTCCCCCTCCTCACTCCCCCCCTTTAACTCACCTCGGATCTCTAGCTTTAGAATTCACTCAATCTATGGCTCCCTGTTTAAACTTCAAACCTCTCCGAAGTAATCCATAGCTCCAGAAACTGCACAACCTTGTGAAAATGCAATCAGAAGCTATTTTGGCCCTCCAAGACACAGTCACCCGACAACAACATACCATAGACTGCCTCCTTAAATCGTCGATGAACAACAACCAAGAAATTCTCAACATACAAACTGTTGCAAATGAAGCAATGGATCAAATACGTAAGATTCAGGCTGAAGAAACCCTCACAGCTCAAAGTGACCTCCTTAACCCTTAAACTGCGCATGGCGTATATATACGCCCTGAGTAACATGTCCCATGGTGCGCATGGCGTATATATACGCCATAGGGTGCCAGGCCTGATTCAAATGGCCCGTGGCTACACGGGGTTTACAGTAGCTTCCTCAGGGCTCTTGTAAACAGATGCCATTTTTAAAAAAAATCATGGGCAATATTCTCAGGTGTGAGAGGCACAGTACTGTTGGAGCAACCAAGGCTGGCGCACGCAGCATGAGCGAACAGCATTGATGTTCAGCTTGTGACCACAGCATCGCCGAAAAATGTCAAAATAAATATATAATTGTTATTATTTAGCGATGACAATATTACAGATGACCAATGACTGTGATATAAATAACCAGGGTTGTGATAATAGCAGGATTGTTGTAATAATTAGCGCTGTGAGAGGAGTGATGCTGAGAGACGGAGGGAGACAGCATCGTTTACTGACTGTGTGGCCACCTGTTATTGTTTGCATTCACTATACCAGGTCAGTGGTTCTCTATGGTGAACACAAATATAGATACTTATATATAATGTGTGTATTAGTGTAATAACAGCAAAAGGATTATGCTGGGAGGAGCCATATGGGTGACGGAGGTGACGTCGTCTGCATGATTTGTCTAGCTGTTTAGAGGGTGGCCACTATGCTCTTTGGACGCACTACAAGCTTAGGTGTACAGTTACGGTGCATAAAACATGTAGATATTTATATATAATATGTGTATATAGGGTAATAACACTGCAAAAGGTATTGTTGGGGGAGAAAGTTTAGTGCGTGTGACCTTGAGAGAGTGAGGGAGCCGCCAGCCGCCATCTGTGTATAGCGACGACTCTTAGTGCCTGAACTAACTATATCAGCTTAGCTGTACAGTTGTGGTGAACAAAATATATACATACTTATATATAACGTCTGTATATAGTGTAATAACACCACAACTGGTATTGTTGGGGGAGAAAGTTTAGTGCGTGTGACGTTGAATGAGTGAGGGAGCCGCCAGCCGCCATCTGTGTATAGCGACGACTCTTGGTGCCTGAACTAACTATATCAGCTTAGCTGTACAGTTGTGGTGAACAAAATATATACATACTTATATATAACGTCTGTATATAGTGTAATAACACCACAAATGGTATTGTTGGGGGAGAAAGTTTAGTGCGTGTGACGTTGAATGAGTGAGGGAGCCGCCAGCCGCCATCTGTGTATAGCGACGACTCTTAGTGTCTGAACTAACTATATCAGCTTAGCTGTACAGTTGTGGTGAACAAAATATACACATACTTATATATAACGTCTGTATATAGTGTAATAACACCACAAATGGTATTGTTGGGGGAGAAAGTTTAGTGCGTGTGTTGAGGGAGTGGCAGCGAGTGGCTGGCTGGTGTGTGGCGGTAACTCCTCGTTGCTTTTCGACTCTCAATACCAACTTAGTGGTTCGTTATGGTGACCAAAACATGCCAATACTTATATATAACCTGTGTATAGAGTGTAATAGCAGCAAAACTATTTGTTTATTGTTTTATTAACATAATAATTGAATCACTAATATGCACGTCATACTTTTGAGTATAGCGATTATTAACCACTTTTATTATATAAATATATTACAATACACACTATTGAATAATAGTACTGCAAAAAAACTAAGAAAAAATCAATCGGAGACATTGAAACAATTAGGTAATAATATCTTTGTGGCAACTCCCATCTGTCAACGCGGGTGACGCTGACCGGGTCTGACGACCGCTCTGTCAACGCCCACTTTTTGCCAGACT
Source organism: Procambarus clarkii (assembly GCF_040958095.1). Taxonomy (NCBI): domain Eukaryota; kingdom Metazoa; phylum Arthropoda; class Malacostraca; order Decapoda; family Cambaridae; genus Procambarus; species Procambarus clarkii. Next base: position 35,781,595 of record NC_091193.1, read on the forward strand.
TCCTCGGTCAATTGCGCCCAAAATATGTCACCTACGATTTTTTTGTTATTTTTTCCGTGCTCAGGGGACACAAATTAACATGTTTAGAAGACAAAAAAATTTTTTTGAATTTTTTTTTTTCTTGCGCACAGGGGTGTAAATGTCCATATGACCCCTGAGCAGTGTAAGGGTTAAAAAGCTGGAAAAACAGATCAATCTCCTTCAGACTCACCAGGCGGCTTCCAAAGATGACCAAGAGCAACAACAACTTCATGACTCCCTGATAATTAGCTCTACTGATCTACCTGTTGAACAACAAGGTGAGGATTGCTGTAACATAGCCAACACCCTAATTAATTCAAAGATCAGTGTCAATGTTCAAATCAAATCGGCTATTAGGATAGATAAAAACAATCCCCGTAACTGTAGGAGAATGCTCATCAAACTTGCAAATCCCTCTGCGAAGTTTGACCTCATGCAAACAGCTGCTAAGCAAAAAACCAACCTCTATATAAATGAGTGTCTTACTAAGCAGCGTGGATCCCTCCTCTACAGGCTGCGCCAAGTTCGCAAACAAAACCTTGGTCTTATCAAGCAGTGCTACACAAGGAATGGTACGATTTTTGCGAAGAAAGAAGCTACAGGAAAAATATATGAAATAAAATGTGACCAACAACTCCTGGCCTTCTTAAGTGATTGTGGTATATCTGAAAACCTGAACCCGACCAATGCCAGTACTTAAAATAACTCTTTCAGTGCCTGAGCCTAACCTAACTTAATCTAACTTTGTCTAAGGTGCTGTCTCTGCCTTACCATTTACCTGATGTTCTCCTATTCATATAATTTCCTAAATAATCCATCAAGTCTCCATGCACTTATGCAAGCATCTACCTCAGTTTCATTGTAAAATTTTACTCTTAAATCTAATCTTACCCTATTCCATTTATATTTTAAATTTATTTGTATTGATCTATGTCATTTATTGAAATCAATTATTGATCTCATTTTTGTTCTTTTAATTAAGTTCATACTAATTATAAGTTAAAACTAAGCTTAATAAAATTTATTATCTTTAAGATTATTTTACTTTACAATTATCATTTGTCAAATTTTTTTTATATATTCATCTTGACAGTCTCTACTGATTTTTTGTTCTCTCCGCCAAACTTGTGTATCCTCCATGGCTATCTAGTGACCTTAATTCTACCTCTAATTGTTTCAATTCCTTGTTTGCTTGCATTTATTGTTGTGTCTTGCCATAATTATTCTCTAATTTAGCAGACTCAATACTTTGTAAGCTCTTATTGTATTGTTATATTATTATATTGTGTTTTGCTATAATTACTTCCTATTTTACAGCAGATTTGTTTTTCATCTGTTCATGTAATTGCTTATCTTATTGTATTGTGACATTCTTTTCTATATTGATATATATTTTCTGTCTATTGTTACTTACAGTGTACCTGAGAGTACCTGTAAGCAATCTACCTCATTTTTCATTTTTGCTCAATTTTTTTGGTATTGCTTAGTCTTGTTTATATTTTTGTTTTGTATATCTATATCTTGTGTTTTGTATAGTCCATGTTTATATGTTTTTTTCTTTAATCTCATTCATTACCTAGGTTTCCTAGCCTAGCCATACTCCCTTACTCCATTGTATCCCTGTAAGCCCCTTTTGTGTTTGTTTGGTACAGTATTGTGTACATTTATTTCTTTTTGTTTTTCTTGTTTTTCCGGCAATCAGCTTTTTTTATGCAGTCAAGTATAGACCCAGAACTTAACCTCTTATCCACTATCTATGACAATAATCACTTTAATGATCTAAATTGCAGATATTTTGCAGCACATGATGTAAACAATGTATTAACTCATAGTCACAATATCTCTGTAATCAATTTGAACGTTAGATCCCTAGGCAAACACTTCGATGATGTTAGTGCCTTGATTGAAGCTATTGACAACAATTTCTCTTTTATTATACTTACTGAAACATGGTTGAAAGATGATACTACTCAACTCTTTAACATGCCTAACTACTCAGCAATCCACAACTGTCGTCAACTTCAGAGAGGTGGTGGCACTGCTCTTTACTACCACCAAGAACTAACATGCTTAAAAGAAATTAGAACTAGAGACTGCTATGGGGAGTATATCTTCGCCAGCTTCAGAGTCAAGGGTGCCGAGTCTATCCTGTCTGTGGGTGCAGTTTATAGAATTCCTAACACTGATGTGTCCGAATTCAACTCAAACCTTAGAAATCTAATACTTGATAACAGACTGAACAAAAACTACCTAATTATCGCAGGGGACTTTAATATTGACCTCTGCGAGCCAGAACACCCTACTGCTGTTAGCTTCCTCAACTGTATGAATTCCTGCTTCCTCATACCCTTAATCACTAGACCTACTAGAATCACTGATAGCACTGCCACGACTCTTGATCACATCTGGACAAATATAACCTCTCCGCTTACTTCAGGTATAATCACCGATAGCACTACAGACCATTACCCCACATTTCTCTTAACTAACATTAGCAAACCACCTCTTGAGTCAAGAGAGATACGTTTTAGACTACACAATGAAACTGCTATAGACAATTTTATAACTGCTACTGATAATGTCAACTGGGAGTCCGAGTTAGGTAACATAGAGGACATCAACCTAGCAGTTCAATCTTTTCTTCAAATAACTCTTAGCCTTTATAATACCCACTGTCCTATGCTTACAAAACAAGTCACAACCAAAAGGCTTAACAATCCCTGGCTTACAAAGGGAATACTTAAATCTATTAATAAAAAACATGACCTTGAGAAAAAGTATAGGTTAGGGATTGTCTCCAAAGAATTCTCAAAGAATTACTCGTTATTGCTATCTAAGATAATTAGACAAGCCAAAACTAAATACTACGAAGATAAATTTACCCAAATAAAGAGCAACATTAAACAAACATGGAGAACAATTTCACAAATATTGGGATCAAAAAAGTCTTTAAATAACAAACCGACTCTCCTGTCTAATAACGATGGTCAGCTTTCAGCCTCTGATTCTGCTATTGAGTTCAATAGGTTCTTCTCTTCCATTGGTTCATCCCTTGCTAATGATATTCCATCTTCCAGTACTGACATTAAGGACTATCTTACAGGGAACTATCCCCAGTCTCTGTACCTAAAGCCTATTAATTCCATTGACGTCAATGAGATAATCCTTTCCCTTAAAATCAAGTCTGGTGCCCTTGAGGAGATACCAACTTTAATCTACAAAAAAGCCTCCAGATCTTTAGCCCCTGCTATTGCTTTGCTCTTCAACAAGTCACTTGAACTCCAAACCTTTCCAGATATTCTAAAAAAAGCGAGAGTAACGCCTGTCCACAAATGTGGTGATCTGACAGATGTTAACAACTACAGACCTATATCAATCCTGCCAAACTTGTCAAAATTTTTTGAAAAACTAATCTATAAGCAGCTTTACTCATATCTAGCCAAACTCAATATACTTAGCCCTTGCCAATATGGCTTCAGGCCCAAAAAAAGCACTAACGATGCACTTATTAGTATGCTTAACTCGATTCATACAGCTCTTGATAAAAATGAGTTCCCTGTTGGGTTATTTGTGGACCTGCGTAAAGCTTTCGATACTGTCAACCACCAAAACCTTCTTCTTAAATTACATCATTATGGTGTCAGAGGACACTCCCTACAATACCTCAAATCCTACCTTACTGACAGGCTCCAATGTGTTTCTGTGAATAATACAATTTCGCCCACCCTACCCATCAACATTGGTGTTCCCCAGGGCAGCATACTTGGCCCTCTCCTCTTTCTCATCTACATTAATGACCTTCCAAATGCCTCCCAACACCTCAAACCAATCCTATTTGCTGACGACACAACCTTCATTTACTCCAGTCCTGATCCCCTTGCTCTAAATGCCACAGTAAATACTGAGCTAAATAAAGTCCAATTGTGGCTAACTGCCAACAAACTCACCCTTAACATTGACAAAACTTTCTATATTCTGTTTGGCAATAAATCCTCTAATCAAATAAATCTCAAAATAAACAATACCCAAATTTGTAACAAATTAGATGGCAAATTCCTTGGCATTCTCATTGACCACAAGCTGAATTTCCAGGGACACATTCTAAACATATCAAAAAAAGTTTCAAAAACTGAGGGCATTCTTTCTAAGATCAGATATTATGTACCACGCCCTGCCCTGGTGACTCTCTATTACTCCCTTATCTATCCATATTTATTTATTTATTTATTTATTTATTTATTTATTTATGCATATACAAGAATGTACATAAGGAATGTGAGGATACAATTATGGTAATTACAGTCTTGTAAAGCCACTAGCACGCGCAGCGTTTCGGGCAATATCTCAACTATGGTATTTGTGCTTGGGGATCTACTACCCAAAATCACTTACGTCTTCTAATTACTCAACACAAAGCTGCTATTAGGACAATATCCAATTCTGGCCCCAGACATCACTCGGTACCCCTATTCAAATCCCTGAATATGTTAGACATTAAGTCACTGCACATTCTCTCATGTGTACTATACATATACAAAACGCTAAATTGTAATGCCAGTCCTGATCTCAAAAGCTTCATAGAAGGTTGTAACAGAACCCATGAGCACCACACCAGAAATAAATACAGTTTTGATATTCCTAGAGTACGACTTAATCAAACCAGAAATGCTCTACAAATCAAGGGGCCCAGGATGTGGAATGACCTTCCCAACCATGTTAAAGACAGTACCTCTCTCAACCAGTTTAAGTTAAAAACGAAGCTATACCTAATAAATTCCCTGTAACCTACCTTACCTCTCTATTGTCAACCCATGTATGTTTTTTGTTTTTTTGTTTTTTGTTTTACAAATCAACGCTGTTTTAATGTAATTTTCTGTAATAATTTGTAATTGTATTTGTGCTGTTTTTTCAACAATGTTCCCCCCTCTTTTATCTCTATTTTTATTTGTACTCAACGCATTTTTTTCTTTTTACCCATTAGTTTTAAGCTTTAGTCAGTAGTGTTTTTTCCTGCCCGAAACGCTTTGCGTAATAGTGGCTTTAGGCATTGTATGTACTAGCTCTTATCTATAAAGCCAACAAACTTTGTAAAATCTCTTTATGTATGTACCTTTGCCTAAATAAAAATTATTATTATTATTATTATTATTATATTTTATGGAAAGATAATAATAACACAAATGAGATTATAATAGAGATAGTAATTATTGTATACCTGGGATGGAAGGTATATAAACAGGCAAATTATGATGGTTTATAGACCAGTTCATCTGTTCCTGTAATCACAGTAAGTACTGTTCCTGAGTGTAGTCGTATACCAAAAACAAATTTATTTAACATACCATTTGATTTTTTATTAAATAAAAAAATAATGGGAGATGTTATTACTGAATCACAAGTTAAAATTTTAGTTGGTAAATATTTTATTGATATATTAAATTATTCAATTAATCTTTATAATTATAATATAAAGCATATTTATTTGCCAGTGTTTGATATGTTAGATAGTGAATTTAATAATATTATATCAGTTATGTTTGACACATATATAGATATATGTCAAAATATTGGGTTTTTAATAATAAATGGAAAATGGGATCATTACCGATGTGAATTTATTCTTGATTTTATTCGAAGACAATTCAGTTATTATTTATACAAACTCCTAAAAAGAATTCATATTATCAAATTATACATTATTCTCTTAGAAAATACGTTACGATATCAAGGATGGGCTCTTATGGAATCTATTTGGACTATACAAGGAAAAATACCTTATTCTCTAATTAGAAAACCTATATTGAATGAAAGATGTATTAAACCCATTCTTCTGTCCCATACCGATATATATGACCTAAAAGATAATTTAAGTAATGTATATAATCGATCACCTACTGTAAAATATGTAAATGAAGTAACAAGAATTGTTATATATAATTTGTATAATTTACTTATGAAAAAATTTAAATGTGTAAATTGGTTAGAGACTATTCTTCTCTGTTCTCTCCCCAAACAAAATCTTAAAAGATTAAACTGCCTTCCTTAAACAAAATCTGAAAACAATTTAGAATGTTTAGGGGATATTCTTCGAACTATTGATCTTCATATATATATAAAGATGGGGAAGTCTATAAATATAAGAAACATCGCTGATTTATGTATGTGTGTGTTGTATGGTGTGGAAATAATCTAAATCATATTTTTTTCTTTTGTCTACAGGATGTTTAAGTAAGAATAGACTTATTGATTGGCTTCCATCATCAACATCATCATTATCATCATCATGTTGCTGTTAGAAGATTTCATTTGGCAACCACTTTCATATGAAATTCAACTGTATTTAGATGACGTTTATAGTACACACATATTTAACCTGTGGACAGTTCTTTGTGGTCTTTTTTGGTATTATTTAGGGCTTAGAGAAGTGAATTTTGTTGCACTTCTTTTTTGCCTAATATGTGAAAGAAACAGAGAAGTTTGCAGGAAGCAAGTTCAATATATGGTTATATATTTCTGCTTAGGAATTGGTATATGTACTATAGATGACACAAATGTCTCATTTCTAGTAGCATGTTTAATGATTACTTATTTTATGTGGAAATTAATCTAAGGAGTACATGGTTATTATATGGTTTTAAGTATGGGATTAATGTTACTCCTTATTTTTTATATGAACTGTTATCTGGTTATAATTACTTTATTTTATTTAATTATTTTATTTTACAGTACATATATCATAATAATCAAAGAATTTCCTGAAGGCAACCAAACAGATTTATTTCATGGTGCATTTTTACATTTAATAGTGTTAATGATACACCCAAAGACAAAGAAATCCTCTCCACCTAAGTTAGTAAATATTGAAGTTGATTTAGATCACATTCTGTTGCAAGATCTTTCAGTTGCACATATTCCATTCTGGGGACATCATATAAATAATAAATTTTCACCTCAATTCCACCCTGAGCTACCAATAGATGGTTATCCACGTTCATCTTTCTTTTCTGAAGATGAACGATTATCTTGGCAAGGTGAGATTGCTTATTTCCAGCCGAAATCTACTGTCTTAAATTGTGCATCAAAAATAAGATTAGAACATCTTCAAAATATTTGTAATCATGCTAACGATTGTTATTGGCAAGAGCACATTTTTATTTTTGGAAAGCATATACTTACCAAGAAGGAACTTGATGAAATAATGAGTTTTATTAACCCAAAGGACACTGTGGTGTCTATTTATGCTCGTGGTGGATGGGTTGAGAGTTTTTTGCTGGATCGAGGTGTGAGCATTATTCCAACAGAAAACACAGAAAGATTAGAGTATATAACTGCAGTTAAATGGTTACCAAACGGGTATATTAGGCATATAGTTAAAGAAACTTGTATTAATAAAGAATATTCAAATGCCAATATACTTATAATCAATGAACCAATTGGGAATTTTTATATGACTATCGTTAGTATACTTAAAAGTTTCAAAGGACGGCTAGTGATAATGTTTGGTTCCAACTTTCCTATGGTTATTAAAAGTGTTTTAAATGAAAAATACATTCATGTACAAACATCTAGTGTGCCCATTTTTATTAGGTCTACTGTTCATTTTTATATGAGAATAGACATATGATTATTGGAGTTGTTATTGTGTGGAAATATATAATGAGAATTGATGACATTAATAATAGTTTTGATTTTTAAAATTATGCACCCCAAAAAAATTCCTGGCTTGTACTAATGTGAGGTTTAATTTAAGGTAAATAAGTTAATAAAGGATGATTCTGACTTTAATTATATACAGTTATAATTACCCTCAACATCTCAATGGTAATAATGATTTAAGTAAATAAAGCCAGTGACAAGTCACAGTCAGGCAGAACAAGTACAGCCAGTGACAAGTAAGTCGGCCAGAACAAGCACACCCAATGACAAGTCAGGCAGAACAAGCACAGCCAGTGACAAGTCAGTCAGGCAGAACAAGCACACCCAATGACAAGTCATGCAGAACAAGCACAGCCAGTGACAAGTCAGTCAGGCAGAACAAGCACACCCAATGACAAGTCAGGCAGAACAAGCACAGCCAGTGACAAGTCTGGGCTAAGTTTTTATAATTGCTGTTATACAAAGCTTAAAAGAACAAGAGGTCATAAAGTTTTTGTGATGATTAAAATTTTATTAGAAGAGTTGTTTTTTCAAGGATATTTTCATCAATATATATCAAAGGTTAGAAGAGCTTTAATTAAAAATTAGGTAACTGTTACTTTAAGCACTGTAATCTGAATGAAGTTCATCTTGTGGGTGAGCTGATAATTTATTACCAAAGTTTTCTTAAGACCTCTATCCTTAACAACTTTCCAAGTGTTTTTTTTAAAGCTGGTCTCCTTATTTCTTTTCGCCTGATGCTCTTTCAACTGCTGTACTTTGTCCCGTAGGTAATTTAATTCTGTCCTCAGAGCTTCAACTAAAACCAATAGTTCAATCATTAAAACATCCATAATGTATAATAAATAGCTTTAAAACGGAGGAGCTTTGGCTAGCACACTCTCTCAGTCTAGGATGAAAGTAAATGTTCCTCGAAAAAAAGGTTTCATTTTATTCTTTTGTAACAAAAAAACTTATTATATTCTCGAAACTCTACTACACCCAGCTTCTACATTCGAAGGACTATATAGCTCTATTTTTGCTGCATATGGTAAAAATATTTCATACTATTATAGTTGCACTTGAGCTTTAGCAGATTCCAATTCTTTAGTAGATATATAAATTTGTTAATTTGTACTAAAAAATATATACAGTACATGGTTTAACTAATTCAAATTATTCTTTTATTTATTTATAAATCCTACTGACAATGAAGAAAATTTCACTTTCCATGTCTATAAATTTAACAATCAAAACCAACTAAATTTTAACAACTATTTTTTTGTTTTTTTGATGATGATGATGATGATGATAATGATGACGATGATGATGATGATGATGATAATGATGAGGAGGAGACTGACAAAGTCAATGGGGTTGGAGGTTCTTCAGATAATATTGGGAATGATTGTTTTATAGTTTGTATAACCAAATATTTTATTCGCTTTGCAGAAAGTTCTTCCTTTTTCTTTTTCTCTTCCTTCTTCTTCTTCTTTTCTTCCTTTTTTTTTTCTTTTCTTCCTTCTTTTTCTTTTTCCTTTCTTCCTTTTTCCGCTTCCTTGTTATTTTCTCATCTTGGTTTGAATGAGATAATAAACTCACTTCCCTTGTTATTTTCTCATCTTGGTTTGAAAGAGATAATAAACCCAAAGTGGATGATGAATTTCCAGATGTGGATCCTGCTCCTGAGATAGATGGTGACACTGTTGGTGGCAATGAATGTACATGCTTTAAATTTCTATCAGCATGTATCTGAGGTACATTGTAGCTTGTATTTGTATTTGAAAGCTGTTGATCTTTAGATACCAATAATTGTTGTTGTTGTTGTGGTTGATTAACATATACATCTTCATTCCAATCTGAACTTGAAATTGTATTTAGAGATAAACCCAAAGTGGGTAATGGATTTCCTGCTCCTGAGGTAGATGGTGACACTGTTGGATCAAGGAATGTCAATGAATGTTCATGATATAAATTTGGAGGTGCATTGTAATAGGTATTTGAAAACTGTTGATCTTCGTGTACCAATAATTGTTGTTGTTGTTGTTGTTGATTAACATATGCATCTTCATTCAAACCTGAACTTAATATTGTATTTTCAGGAAACGACACCATTAGTTGTTGATAATCATTATTAATTGATTCACCTGTTTTACTACAATATTGGTCAATTACATAAGTCAGATCTGTTTCTTTTTCTTCTTCTTCTTCTTCAATTTGTATGTTAGGTTGATGATAATTACACTTCAAATTGGCTGCTGGTAAATTGGTGGTTTCTGATATTAGTTGATAATTTGAGCTTGAAGTAGATGGCAAATAAATGTTGTTATTTTTTTCTCCTCCTCTTGTGGTGTTAGTTTCTGAGGGAAAGAGGGCATGAATGAAATCAGGAATTTGATCCAAAAAAATCTTCTTCTCTATGTTGTTGCTGTTGTTGTTGCTGTTGTTGTTGTTGTTGAACATGATGAACTCCATTTTCCTGAGTTTTGTTTGCAATTCTTTTAAATGTTGTTATATTCTTCTTCACCTTATTTTCCAAAACTGATTCTTCATCATCAGATTCCAAAGCAGCAGGAGCAGCAACAGCAGTGGCAACGATGGTGGTCAGGGTAGTACTAGTAGTAGTGGTGGTGGTGGTGGCGGTGGTAGTAGTAGTAGTAGTAGTAGTAGTAGTAGTAGTAGTAGAAGTAGCAGATTTATCTAAATCTTTGTTTGTCAATGACCCTAATTCTTCCTTATTGCCTGTATCATGCTCATTATTATCTTCTTTACTGTTATCACTACCACCATCATCATCATTATTATTACTATTACTACTACTACTACTACTACTACTACTACTACTACTACTACTACTACTACTACTACTGCCACCGCCACCACCACCACCACTACTACTACTACTACTACTACTACTACTACTACTACCACCGCCACCACCATCACTACTACTGTTACTGCTGCTGCTGCTGCTTCTTATGCTGCTGCTGCCTCTTCTGATGCTGATTCTTCCGCTGCTGCTGCTGCCTCTTCTGATGCTGATGTCTTTCCTGTTGCCACTTCTACTTCTGCTGTTTCTTCTTTTTCTATCATCTTCATTATCCTTATCATCATTATCATTATTTATCTCCTGTAATAATATTGATGTAGTTGCTGATTCAGTAATGTTAGTAGTAGTTTTAGTGACTGAGGGAAGAATATTTCCATTTTCTTTGTTTTTGAATAAATTCCTGATTTGTATACCTAAAAAGTAGTCTTCTAAAACTTCCCGTTTACCTTGATGTATAAAACCAGATGAAATTATTTTTTGTTGGATAATTCTAGATAATCTATTCTGATCTATATCACAATTCCTATACTGAAATTGGTTCTTAATTATGTAATGTAAACTTTCCAGTATTATTTTAAAAGATTCTGTCAAATTCATATTCTTTGGAGAACATTTGGGTTTCCCTTCATTCTTATGTAAGTCGATTATCTTCAGTATATTATTTCTATACTTTGGAAGTGGGAATTTTACTTCACAGCAGTTACATTCCATAATTGGAATGATTTCATTCTTCAATCTAAACCCTTCATGTATGAAAGTTTGTTTATGTTTTGATATTTGAGTCTTTAAATTTTCTTACTTGGTTTTAAATAAAAAGGCTGACTCTTCAAAAGATTTATCATCATCATCAACATCATCATCATCATCATCATTATCATCATCATCATCATCATTATTATGCTTATCCTTTTTTTCATTGCCTTTATTATATATAATATTTCATTAATTTTATCTAATGTAGTTGTATATACTACAAATGGTGCTCTCTTACACTCATGATCTATTATTTTCTGGAATGATATAAATATGCCATTACATTTTATGCAAATGTACCAACCATTGTTATTATCCATGTAAGAAAATGTGGATAATTTTTCCAACTGATCATTAGTTATCCATATTTTATATTTTTGTTTATCTTCCAATTCTGGATAGGATGGGGTGTTATAAAAATAGATGTGGGGCTTCTATGGGGTACTGGGACTATTAAGGGGTAAGGGTAGTTAGAAGACAAGAGTATCAAATATGGGAGAGCTAAAAGGCCCGGCCCCCAAAATAAACTATCCACAGTAGTAATAACTTGCTACTAGACCATATATGTTAGTCTAAGGGTTGATCAATGCGCTCCCACACTGGAAGAAGAGATACTCTGTAATTCATGTACTTATTTATTAACCCCTTAACAACCCCCCATATACACTCACACCAATAACAATAATAATAATAACTTTACCACACTATCTTATGTTAAAAGCCTTGGTCCACTTAGGCAGGATACAAGGTTTACACTAATAACAAGCTAGGGTAAAGTACTACTGGATAAGCACTGAAGCTGGATGCAGCTTAGGGTAGGGAAACCACGTGGGACCCTAATACAAAACACAACACTTAGGGGTACCCAAAACACTGGCAAATACTACCCCCAGGTCTCACCAATCGTTACTACCAGAGTAGGTACACTTAATAATGTCCCGTACTTAACTTAAGGATACAGGAACTTCAGGTAAGGGAAATAAGTAAGAGAAGATTAGGGGTGCAGCCACAGAGTATTCCGCACGAACGCCAGCCAGAGAAGAGAGAGCTCCTCGCGACCAGCTGGCCTCCCTCATGTCGTGGTGCCGGAAGGAGCCTAATTGATCGTGCAGCTAAGCACATTAAAGATCTTCCCCTATGCAACGTATTGTTACTTTATGAATGATTAGAAAGTATTAGTAAGCAAAGTTGGTACCTATGTTATTATTTAATAATCAACCCCCAGCTCAGTCTTTAAATGCTCTTTGACAAACAATAATAGTCTTACGTCTGGCAGGGAAGATACAAACAATTGCCGTTCGAGTTGCACTCAACTTCTACTACTAGAAAGTTTAATAGCTCAATTTTGACCTCTGGTTTCCACTGGAGAACCCAGGGTCGTAACACTCCTCCCCCCTTCAGAGAAAAAAAAAATGTGACTACTAGAATAGTAGTCATATTTTTTTTGTAAGAGTATACAGAGAATAAAAAGAAAAAACATATGACAAAAACAAAAAATCAATCAAAAACAATTTCTCTGCAAAAAAAAATACAAAGGAGTTCTCTGAAAGAAAAAAAACACAAAAAATAAAAGAACAGGGAAGTAAAGAAATTGGACACGGAATATTTAATGTCACAGGAGAACCTAAAAAAAAAATAACTAAAGCATGACAGTTGGTAAATGGCTTTCTGTGGCTCAGATGAACATTATTCAGGCAACCGGGACAGAGCGTCGGCCATCACGTTGAGTCTGCCCGGTAGGTGGGTAATGGAAAGATTGAAGTCCTGTAGGTACAACGCCCACCTGAGGATGCGTTTATTCTTACCCTTCATCTGAGTCAGGAAAACTAGTGGGTTATGGTCCGTGTACACTTCCACTATATTACCTGTGAGGTAAACTTCGAACTTTTTACATGTTAACACTAGCGCCAACGCCTCTTTTTCTACCACTGAATAATTGCGTTGCGCCTTGTCGAATTTCACAGAGTAATAATATACTGAGTGTTCCACCTGATCATCCCCAGTTTGCAACAACACTGCACCAGCACCCGAGTCAGACGCGTCAACATGAATTTTAAACGGTCGGTCGAACCTTGGACTAGCAAGCACTGGGGCGGAAGCTAAGATCAATTTCAAATTTTTAAATGTCTCTGCACAGTCTGATGACCACTTAAATTTAACGGCTTTCCGCAACAAGTCTGTGAGAGGAGTGGCAACACTGGAAAAGTTCTGACAAAAACGTCGATAGTACGCACACATACCGATAAATCTTTGAACGTCCTTTTTAGACTTTAGTACTGGATACTACAGAATGGCATTGATTTTATCTTGCCGAGGTAACACTTTTCCTTGGCCCACTTCATAACCGAGGTACGTCACTGTGCCTTGGCCAAAATGACACTTTTTAGCATTTAAGGTAAGATTTGCCCTTTTCCAGATGGCAAACAACTGGCGTAACCTAGCTATGTGGTCAGCCCAATTACTGTCAAACAGCACGATATCATCTAAATACGCCCGACAATTTGGCACCTTAGCGAGTAGAGAGTTCATGAGTCTCTGGAACGTGGCAGGGGCATTACGCAAGCCGAACGGTAACACTTGATACTCAAAAACACCCTCGGGTGTCACAAACGCCGTTAGCTGTTTAGCACGTTCAGTGAGTGGGATTTGATAATACCCCCTCGAGAGGTCGAATTTCGAAACGTACTTGGCATTTCCCAACTCGTCGATGCAGTCCTCGAGGAGGGGCAGCGGATAAGCATCCACAATGGTCACCTTGTTGAGCTGCCGATAGTCGGTGCATAATCGCCAGGAGCCGTCTGGTTTGGGGACCAAAAGGCAGGGCGAGCACCAAGAGTCCTGGCTCGGCCGGATGAGGCCGTGCTGGAGCAAGAAGTCGACCTCCTTCCGTACGATGGCCTTCTTTTCTGGACTCATCCGATAGGGTTGAAGGCGAATGGGAGTGTAGTCCGTCAACTCGACATCATGGCAAATGGCATCAGTCTGGGTCGGGACCTCCCCGAACAGACTGGAGAATTCATCAACCAACGACTGCACCTCTTCACGTTGGGCCATCTGCAAATGGGACAGTCCCTCCACAGCATTCACAGAACCAGAATTATTGAAAATGAGATTAGTTGGGTCCCCAGAACAATCATCCCCTCTCTCACTGGAAATGGAAACATTGGTTAGTGCAATGGGCCTGGGGCCCTGGAACTTCTTCAGTCGATTTACATGTATGAGCATTACCTGGTTACGTTTGTCAGAGTGCCTCACTTTGTACGTGAGGTCCCCAGTCTTTTCTGTCACAATGTAGGGGCCTTCGTACTTGTGGGACATAGTGTTCCCTAGTCGAGGCTTTAATACCAGGACAGGGTCGCCAGGCTGAAATACCCGTAACTTAGATTTAGCATCGTTACGTTCTTTCATCTTTTCTTGGGCCTTGCCAAGATACTTAAATGCAGCCGCCTTGCAGTCCTTGAGTCTCTGGTGGTGTTGCGCAAAGAAAGCCGAACCTTCGGATAACGTTACGTTCCCTAACAGATTCTCCTGTAACATTTGCAAGGGTCCACGAACTTTATGGCCAAAGACTAACTCAAAAGGAGAACAGCCCAGTGAACTTTGTAATCCCTCTCTAGCCGCAAACAAAACATACGGTAAATTCTCATCCCAGAAGGTGTGGGAACTCTCGCACGATGTCTTCAACATCTGCTTCAGAGTTAGATGGAAACGTTCAATTACCCCCTGACTCTGTGGATGGTATGGGCTGGAAACCTTATGAGTTATTCCATGTTCCTTACAAAATTGCTCAAAAACATCAGACTTAAAATTAGTACCATTGTCAGTTTGCACAACCCGAGGCAGTCCAAAAGTGGAAAAAAATTGCAACATACGAGCAACAACAGTTTTTGCTCGGATGTTCCTTACAGCAAAAGCCTCTGGGTAACGAGTAGTGATACACATCATCGTGATTAGGTAAATATTACCAGACTTAGTTCTAGGTAATGGTCCAACACAGTCCATTACCACATGAGAAAATGGTTCCTCTGGCACGACAATAGGCCTTAGAGGAGCTTTAGGTGGAGTCTGGTTTGGTTTCCCAACCAGTTGACAAACAACACACGCATTACAAAATTTTGCCACATCGCTTTTCAGCTTGGGCCAGAAAAAATACTTTAAAATTTTGTGATACGTAATATTAATACCTTGATGTCCCCCCATAGGATCATCATGAGCAGCTGCCAAAACTCTTTCTCTATAGCAGGTCGGCAACATAACGTGGTGGACTACCTCCCACTCATTTGACAAGGGAGCACTCTGTGGTCTCCATTTTCTCATCAAAATCCGATCATTGTAGTAGTACCCAGTTGCTGCGTCTACAATTTCCTCCATAGAGACGGCTGTTTCATGACAATCTGCAAGAGTGGGGTCAGCTTTCTGTAACTCACTCAAGGAGGCATCTAGGCCTTGGTCAGATGCCATTGGCCGAGGCTCAACAGTGTTCTCCTCCACCTCCCCACTACTCTCGGTAGATGGCGGTGGCAGGCTCTCCACAATGTCCTCGGCCACGTCATCGAGTCAGGCCATGAATGTGTCCGCGAGGTCCACTTGGTTTTCACCACTCGGAAAGTTCCTTGTGTCCTTGGGATTTACCACCTTAGCAAGCACAGGGCTGCCCTTACATTTAAGTCCCATAGACCTGGTCACCGCGCACGCAGGGTACACAACATTATCCTCTGCGGCGGGTGGATCCAGGCAAACCTTAGGGGTAGGCAACATAATAGGCAGTCTGGAGTCCCCTACCTTATCCCCTGCTAAATCATTACCAACTATTACATCAACATTAGGGAAAGGTAGGTATGAAGTGACTCCGACTGTACAAACACCCTTGTGGAAATCAGATTCCAGGGTAACCTTATGGAGGGGTACTGCTCGAGTATCACTAGTGACACCCTCGACCAGCACCACCTCTCCAGTGTCGAGAGTGTTGGCACCTTGCAATGCACTCTCTAAAATTAAAGTCTGGATGGCACCGGTGTCTCGGAAGATCACCACGTCCTTCCAGGAAGAACCCTCAGACAAAAGTAGTCTCCCTTTCGATAAGAATGGGGTAAGCAAGTCCAACCACTGTGGGTTGGAGGTCTTACTCCCTAACCCTTCCGAAGGCCTCAAGCCCTGTGTCACAACTAGAGCATTGGGTCTTTTTTCTGGATACAGTTGCCAACAACGGCTAATATTGTGGTTTGAACGATTACAGTGACCACAAAAACGTCGGGGAGAAGAGACATTACTAACAGAATTACCCTTCGGTTCACCTCTAGGTGCCGTTGGGCTAGACACTTTAACAGGGTTAGTTATGTCTGAAACAGAAGGTGCATTAGGTAAAGGGTTAGAATGAGCTGGTCTGGACTGGCTGTGGGTATAAGTTTTGCTACTCTGTGGGGTATAATTATTTCTATTGGGCCTTTTGCCCGCCAATTGGTAGTTTTCTGCCAACTTGGCCAAATCCCCTATTTTAGAATTTAACTCTATCCTTCCTTTAATGTACTGTGAAACATTCTCTGGCATAATATCTATAAAATGCTCCATTAAAATTAAGTTCCTGAGAGCCTCGTATGTTTCGGCTTTCGCCGAGCGAATCCATCTATCAAACAATCGAATTTGATCATTCACAAATTCAGTGAGCGGTTGGTTGTGAATAGGCCTAAGGTTACGATAAACTTGGCGGTGAGCTTCAGGAGTAATTTCATATGCCCGCAAAATACATTCCCTGACTTTATCATATTCGAAACACTCGTCGTCAGGCATGTTTATGAAAATATCTTGTGCTTTACCCCTAAGTCTTCCCTGTAGGATTTTCACCCACTCTTCCTTTGGCCAGTTCATGGACATGGCCAATCTCTGAAAATGGTTGAAAAACCTTTCAAGGTCTGACTCGGAAAATTCAGGCAAATTATGCTTTTTCTCATAATGCCTGGGGTTTGAATCCCCGGCAGGTGGAGGTCCAGTGGCATTCGCTCTAATTTTAGCCTCCTCGGTTTTGAGTCTTTGCTCCTCTAATTTTATTTTTGCTAACTCTAAAGCTAATTCTCTATCCCTATGAGTTGCACTTTCTGCTTGGCTAGGCTGGCATAAAGGTGTATCACTTGCCAATAGTTCTTCATCAATACAATGTTGTAATATTTCATTCACCAAAGTCCACTTTTTATCCGCGCCATTTAATTCTAGGCCAAATTCCTGGCCTAACAATACTAAATTAGACTTTTTAAGTTTCTTTATCTCTACCACTGAAGGCTCCCTTGCCAGTTTCTGCATTTCAGAAGACATCACTAATAATTTTAGCTCCCAGCCAAAGAAAAAATTAAAAAATAAAAATTAGAAAAAAACAAAAATTTGCACGGCCCCTAACACAAGGCCACACTAACCTTAATCGTGAAGGGATCCAGCTGGGTGTCCAGTCAGTGCAAGAATGTCCTTTGCTAGATGAGCTGGACCCTAGGCTAGCACACAACCGTTCTGCGGAAAACAAAAAATTTTAATTTTGGCACTCAAGAATCTAATTTTTTACACTTATAATGTTCCTCCCGGACTGGCCAACCACTTGTTATAAATATTTGTGTGGGGCTTCTATGGGGTACTGGGACTATTAAGGGGTAAGGGTAGTTAGAAGACAAGAGTATCGAATATGGGAGAGCTAAAAGGCCCGGCCCCCAAAATAAACTATCCACAGTAGTAATAACTTGCTACTAGACCATATATGTTAGTCTAAGGGTTGATCAATGCGCTCCCACACTGGAAGAAGAGATACTCTGTAATTCATGTACTTATTTATTAACCCCTTAACAACCCCCCCTATACACTCACACCAATAACAATAATAATAATAACTTTACCACACTATCTTACGTTAAAAGCCTTGGTCCACTTAGGCAGGATACAAGGTTTACACTAATAACAAGCTAGGGTAAAGTACTACTGGATAAGCACTGAAGCTGGATGCAGCTTAGGGTAGGGAAACCACGTGGGACCCTAATACAAAACACAACACTTAGGGGTACCCAAAACACTGGCAAATACTACCCCCAGGTCTCACCAATCGTTACTACCAGAGTAGGTACACTTAATAATGCCCCGTACTTAACTTAAGGATACAGGAACTTCAGGTAAGGGAAATAAGTAAGAGGAGAAGGGAGGAGATTAGGGGTGCAGCCACAGAGTATTCTGCACGAACGCCAGCCAGAGAAGAGAGAGCTCCTCGCGACCAGCTGGCCTCCCTCATGTCGTGGTGCCGGAAGGAGCCTAATTGATCGTGCAGCTAAGCACATTAAAGATCTTCCCCTATGCAACGTATTGTTACTTTATGAATGATTAGAAAGTATTAGTAAACAAAGTTGGTGCCTATGTTTTTATTTAATAATCAACCCCCAGCTCAGTCTTTAAATGCTCTTTGAGAAACAATAATAGTCTTACGTCTGGCAGGGAAGATACAAACAATTGCCGTTCGAGTTGCACTCAACTTGTACTACTAGAAAGTTTAATAGCTCAATTTTGACCTCTGGTTTCCACTGGAGAACCCAGGGTCGTAACATGGGGAGATAAATTTTTTTATTCGCTTATGGTATTCTTGAACATAAGTCAGTGTTCTTATACTAGAGTACAGATGAGTCCCCTTTAATATAAAATATCTAGGGAGACCATCATAGAGTTGTTGTTCTGATGTAAACGTGGTGGGTGGCTCATTGGGGAGTGGATCTCGACGATTCACGTTGTTCTTAAAATTAATTGGAGCCATTGAAAACAATAAAGCAGAAGAATCCCACAGGCTGGAGAATCATGCATGTGTATACAACTGGCATTGAGACAAGCTGTAGCTGGTTAGATACATCTTGTAGTTTTTAGGTTGTGCAGTGTGCTCACAAAGTAAATCCGAATCCTAAAACAAAGAAAAAAGTGTCACTTTTTATTTTATTCGTTTAACATAAAGATAAAATAATAGTATATTATGCTTGTTTAACTTGTTTTAAAAAATATATAAACGATGTTTTTTTCATATGAATTAAGCCTAAACTTAAAAAATAAAGTATCTGAAATTAATAAATTTAAACAAATATATTTAGGTCTAGATAATAATAAAAAAGTTCAAGGGTTAGTTGTAAAAACCATGGAATATGGTTTTTTAACTAATTTAATGAAACATGAAAATATTGGGATTTGGCCACACAACCAGAAGAAAACTCTAATCACTAATTGGAAAGTTAGAGAGGTTAGAAACTTACTAAGAGCAATAGAATATTTAAATTTCATTAGAGGTCATAAAAAGATTAAGGAAGAGATAGTAGGAGATTAGGATATGTACACTTTATTAGGTTTAATTGATCTTGAAACTTGTGTTTTAAATTTACACAAAATATTAATGAGAGGATTGTTATCACCCGAAAAATGTGGTTATGTAAGTACCAATATACGCTGTACAAAGATTAGTAATAACACAAGTGTCAAGGGTTTGTATGTATATCCACATATCCATTCAATTCAGGATGGAGAAAATCGTATTTTGGCTATTTTGGACAATTACAATTCTACATTGACCCAAAAAATATTCACATTTTTAGGGCCAGAGGAAGAATTTGAATGGAATTTTAAATTAATTTCATGGTTTATCCTAGAAATGCTTACTCTCCATCCTTTTTCAGATGGAAATGGTCGTTTGACACGTCTTTTAGTCAATTATATATTGTCAACATTAATGCCATTTCCAACATCTATCATGGGGAATTTAGAATGGGCTATTATCCATGATCAAAAACTAAATACAAAAAAACAACAGCCACCTCTTAACATACTCAAATTAGTAATTGAAAGTGTCATGTTCAATTGACGAATGTATTTTTATCTGTTAACTGTGGTCAGAAAAAATAATGAAACTTTATATTATATTTATATGTTTAATTCTTTATTCAATAATATTAAATTACATTTATAAGAACAATATGAGTAATAATCCAAAGAAAGACTCTAATTTAATATTAATGTCACACCCTCCATATGAAAAGATTACAAGAGAGATGGATTGTACTATTAACAATATAGCATGCCAGAAAAATGAAGACTGTCAAACATTTTGCTCTTCTTCTTTAGGAGTTACTTGCATTAATAGTGTTTGTAATTATGACACTGATCATAAATGTTTAAATGGAGGATTTCCTATTAATTATGTTGGGGAAACTAATTTAATAACCACCATATGTGCTTGTATGGATAATGGACACTATATCGGTGAGCAATGTCAATACCAAAATTCCTTTCGACCAACGTCTCACAAAAGCTTCCCTATTAGCTAAAGACGGATGTATGTTATTTTAAAGTAAAAAAAAAAAAAAAAGATTTTCCCATCTATAAGTATACTACAATTTCACTATGTTGCTCTTTAAAATGAATGATCGATATTATACTTATCCACTTATTCAAAATTATGATCCTTTAAAACGAACTTATCAAGACTCACATATCAATCCCAATACTGGGACTTTTAATAAAATAACTCGTGATCTTCAAACTATAAGTTGTACTTCATCAAGAAAAAATAAGACGAGTTTATATGGTTTTGGATCACTAACAGATATGTGTGGGAAAAGAGAAATTGATTTGATTTTATTAACAAATGGAACAGTTCATCATTTATATCGTAGATTTTGGGAGACAAACACTATAAGTGGTTCCCATGTCATACGTCTACCTAGTTTAGATTATATACATTTTATCTTGGATGTTGATTTAAAAAAAATGTGTTCTCTTGAATCATTTCGCTTATCGACAGCTGAGTACCTAGAATATCTAACACTTAAACAATCAGGGTCATCCTTACAATTAACAACGTCCATTGTTAATGGACAGATCTATTATAATACATATTATGTCATATATGAACTTGTTTCTCATATTGTTTATTATTTAGGTCTAGACTGGCTACCAATTTATATTTTAGGTAAATCACAAACGTTTACTCAAGGATTTCATCTTGAAATATCCCACCTAACTCTTTCCTATTATGATTTTGCCCTAATGTCCAATTCATGTAAAGAGCTCTTACCTACCCTCGTAGATATTACTACCAATTATAGTATTTTTGGCTCTCAAAAAATTCAACTGCAAACACCTTTAAACGAAATGGACTGCACTTATTTACCATATGCGGTTTTCCACAAAAATAATATTTACGATATGTCAAACTCACCACCCTCATATATTTTATCAAGTATGGGTGAAGTTTTTGACTTATTTAATATCTGTAAATATCATGAACCTTCATCCATTAGAGGATTCCCAACTATTATCGGGTTGGATGATGATACATATGCTCTGGATGTTTTTCAGAAAAATGTTCAAACATTTATGCAAAACAAAGAAAATATTGATGACGCCGAAAATTATTTTACTATATATGAAAATTATGATAATTCTAGGGAGAGAGATGAAGAAAAAATACCAGATATAACAGAAGATTTTTTCATGTTTTCCAATGTTAACAATATTATCAATAAAATTATAGTGGGTTTATTTTTTGTTACACTTAGTAAGGAATAAAAACTTTCTATATATAAATCTCTTCATTTTCAAGAGGAACAACAAGAAGAGAATAACCAACTCTTAATTATACTTGAAAAATATCCAAATAGTTTTATACATATTAACGAAATTCTGCATTACCTGATTCTTCTTACAAATGACAATGACGCTGAGGCAAACTTTGACTACGATAAAATACAAATGACAGCAAATCGTATTGAAAAAGTGTTTACAGTTCAACCTTTAAGGCAAACATCTATTCGCGGAACAGTTGCCAGTAGCAATATCAGTCGAGATACCAATTCTTTCTTGAAACGAATTCAGCCATTTACCATTGAACATATAACCCGTTTATGTTTGCAGAGTAAACAACATCTTCACACTGTCTTGTATCTTTTAGCATTGTTATATGTTAAAAAGATCCGTCAAAAGTCCCTGGGAATGACATTTCCTGACTACAATTATTTTATAGCCCAAATAATTAGAGATTTAAATTTTAATCACTTAGATAATGGACCACTTTATGAAATCATCTATCTTCTTAACCGATATCAGGAACACCAGCAAGTAAAAGAAGAATTAGAAGATTGGATAATTTTGTGTCTTCTAAATCTTCTAATTGTTAGTGATGTGGTATCAATGAAAGAAGCTTTTGATCTAGTAGAAAAAATTGATTCTCAAAGATTGGATTTTGTCATGAATATAAATGTGGAAGAGTTTGACAGTGACACTTATCGGGTAGTACCATCAGCTAATAGTAATTCACGTCCGACTAAAATTCCTCGGATTATAATAGTTTTTTCTTTCCTACAGAATTTTGGTATAACAATACAATACAATTTTATTTAGGTAAGGTACATACATACAATAAATATTTACAAGGATTGTTTAACTTATAGGTATAGCTAGTACATACAATGCCTAAAGCCACTATTACGCAAAGCGTTTCGGGCATGATAAACTTAAATGACAAGCTTAATACTAATTGAGCATAATGAGTAGAATGAAAACAAGAAATGAAAACATAGATGAAAAAGCAGCACAAATACAATTATGTCGACAAACAGCGCTCTTTAAAGAAAAAAACAGACATTGGTTGACAATAGAAGGGTAAGGTAGGTTACAGGGAATTTATTAGGTATAGCTTCGCTTTTAACTTAAACTGGTTGAGAGAGGTACAGTCTTTAACATGGTTGGGAAGGTCATTCCACATTCTGGGCCCCTTGATTTGAAGAGCATTTCTAGTTTGATTAAGTCGTACTCTAGGAATATCAAAACTGTATTTATTTCTGGTGTGATGCTCATGGGTTCTGATACAACCTTCTATGAAGCTTTTGAGATCAGGATTGGCATTATAGTTTAGCGTTTTATATATGTATAATACACATGAGAGAATGTGTATAATACACATGATAACGGAATATAACAATTTTTTAGCTATATATAAACCTATTATATGTGATAAGAATTCGCGCCAGATTAATGTTTGGGATAATACTACTAAGAAGTGGTCAGTAGCTAATAATCACCTTAATTCTTCTTTACTAGCACCAGACCTAGCTTACATTGCACGTCAAATTATTTTAATTGATAGCATACTACAACAACAACAACAACAACCACAATTACTGGAAAATGAAATGTTTCTTTCACTTACCTTACCATCAACACCACTACAATCCAACAGCAACTTATTACCACCTCCTCCTCCGTTGTCACCTTCTCCATCAATAACCTCATCAACTTCTTCATCGAATTCAAACTCAAACCTTCCTTCTCCTTCAGCCAAAGGTAGAGTAAAAAAAAAAACTACTGATTCTACAAATAATAATAATAATAATAATAATAATAATTACAAGAAACGAAGTCTTATTCAGAATAGTCTTCTAAATTCTATAAAGAGTTTTTATGCAAACATGAAAATCTTGGATATACCTCGATATTTTATTGCTTCTTCTCAATGTTATATCATCAGCGGCAGTAGCAGTAGTGAGATGAACCAAATTTTTTATATCCTACCACTTCCCCTGTACAAATCATCACATAATACAAATTCTGATACAAGACCAACTATTTATGATTGGAGTGAAGTATTGAAACTATTAGATTACATACCAAAATGTACCTTTTTTATGCAGCAATGTAATCCAATATTAAAAGATATTCTACATTACGAAAGCGAAAAAAAGAAATATTATAAGAAGTTGACAGTTGAAGAGAAACATAAAATTCTCTTACTTAGTCGTGAACAATATCATATAAACTTTATAGATCGATTTTGGAATGATGGTATGAATAGATTAGCTCAACTTGTCAAATATTATGTGCTAAAACATATGGTTACTTCTTTAGAATCACTAAACCGAGTTTCAGAAAATATTAATATAGAAAATAAATATCAAGATCTTCTTAATAGACTCATTGAAGAATGCCGTCATGGGATAAAAAATCGTAAAATTCCAATCAAAGAAAGTATTTACCATCTAGATGCTATTTTAAAAGAAAATCTAAAGGTAAATGGACGGTTTATACGAAAAGATGATGTTGGTGAACCAGTGAAACCTAATTGTAATTGTCAATTAGTTGATATTTTGTTAACACTAGCACAGATCTTTTGTTATGATGCAACTACTATGATTTATTTTTTTTCACTAATAGTAAAAGCATGCCATCGACAAAATGACAAGAAGATAACTTTGGGTATTGGAGATTCAAATTGAGGAAAAACTGCTTTATTAAATACTCTTACTCTAACTCTTGGTGATTTGACAGGTATTCTCTCAGTACATACAGCTCATAAGGGTCTCCAAGAACGGACCCATGATTTAGGAAGAGGTGGAAAAATGGTTAGAATGTGATACATGGATAAACTGAGTACGACTAAAACCCTTAATTCTCTGTTTTTAAAGCAATTGAGCGGTCATGCCCCAATGTGGATTCGTCAAAACTATATGGATGGGGATACATATAATTTAGCAACACCTATTTTTTTGTTTGGCAACAATTGTCCAACTTTCAGCGAATATGACTCAGCCTTGATGTAACGACTTCGTTTCATTTCATTCCGTGCGCGGTTTGATTCTGAAGTGCCTACGTCATTTCAATATTCAATTTTTCCCCAATTTCATCTCATGACTGATGATCGAAAGAAAAAGCGTCTGACTGAAGGAATGATGGCACTCTTTATTCATGCTAACTGTCATGATAAACTCAATTCGCCCTGGTTTGTATCAATGAACCAGACTGTTAACTTTCTCACACTCCCAATTAACATTATGGAGGCAACTGAGTTATATTCACCAGAACGTGGAATTGTAGCCCAAATAATGGAAGAGTGCCATCTGGTAGAGAAACCATATAGTGGGTTTATTACCCTACATCGTCTATCAGTTCTTTTGCGTAGTTTCCCCAAGGCCCTTAAAAATATTTCATTGGCAGATGCTCATCTTTTTTTTGAAAACGTATACCAGGTATCATGGCTACCAATAAACAGCAATCGTTTGGCAAATATTCCACAATCCCATTTACCAATTAATGAACTAACTATTAGTATCATAGAGGGAATTTGTGAACAAAATTGTGAAATAAATGATCGAAATCTTGCCAGATTAACTCAAAATTCAATTAAACAGGTACTAAAAAAAAAAGTATATATACTCTATATTTATATGTGTGTGTGAAATGAAAATATACTGAAAACCATATAATGTTTTCTTCACCTGGAAATAATAAATCGTCCCCTAAACAACAAATTGAAACAGAATCTCCCAAAAATGGAGAAAACAATAATAACAAACATAACAAATTAGAAAACCTTTTCAATGATATTAAAAAACAAATAAAAACAGAAGATTTAATTTTTTTTAATTTGGATGATTCGACTTTATTAAATTTAGAAAGTGTATGTAAAATTATTAAAAAATAATTTGTTTTTTTTTTATAAAATATATAAAAATAAATAGTATAAAATAAATGTCCAGTTCAACTAGGAGTCAATTAATTGTTTTTAATTTCCAAAATCGTAATGGAAAAGAAAAATATTTCCAAATAAGAATTTCAAAAACATATTCAACTGGTAATTTTAATAAAAAGTTTTTCCCACTGTTAACAGTAAAACAAGAAATACCACTAAGATTGTTAATTCATTACTATATTTCACTTAATATATTTACAGGAGAGGGATTAGGATCAGTAAAAAAAGGGGGAATGAATTATGGATTAAGTAGGAGATTCAAAAGAGCCAAAGTAAGAGAAGATAGAAACAGTCCAACAGAAGATGATGAAATTCATAGAAATGTCATACAAGATAATATTGAAGATGAAGTAGACGAGATCAGTGGTCCTGGTCCATCTAATGGAAATAAATCTTCTTATGGTCTACTCCAGAAAAGTGGAATAAATGCCCCCTCTCATAGAAATCTCAATTCTTCTTCTCGTCCAAGGGGTATTCAATACAATGGTACTTATATTTTCCCTCAATCAGAATCCAATAAAAATAACTTTATAGTTAGAAAAATATATCAAATCGCTGGATTGGGCTTTCCAGGATTCAAACTGAAATTTAATACTCGTTTCTTTGACATGAAAACTTTAAAACAATATTTGTCTAAATACATTGAACAAATACCTAAAAATGAAGGTTTTTCGTTAGAATATAAATACATAATATTATATATTAGAATGTTAACAAATTTATGGACATTTTTAATGGTAAAACAAGACCGGAAGGATCAAAAGTTAATTTATAAATATCTTATTAATGAAATTGGTAAGGTAAGAAAACATATTCTATTTAACAATAAAAAGTATATAGATAATAATAGCTTATACATGGTAAATTTTATTGAAAAAGCAAACATGTATAGTAGTGAATTATTTTACAAATTTGTTAGAAAATTGACGGACACTGTAATTTGTGATCATGATATCAAAGAGATCAATTCTAGAGATGCCACTAAATTACACTTCAGATTACTTACTGTGTTTGATTCACTAACTGCTGCTACACATCAACAGGCAGTAGCACGTTTACAGAAATATATTTTGTACAGTGCATTAGACTATGATAATACATCTTCCCAAAAAATGAATACTAATAATATTAAGTATAATTTCAGATATGCTAAGATCAATAGAGAGACTTCTGAAATTAATGACACTGATATCCATAAAAATATGGGTGATGATGATGATGATGATTCTGATAATAATGTTGATGTTGATGGTAGTGGGGATACCCAAGGTCCCTTAGTAATTTTAAAATGTCGAAAAATTAGAAGGAAAGATAAATAAACTTTACTTATTATTTCCTCAAAGTTGAAGAGAATTAGTGACCCTTGCTCTTGGACCAGTGCCAGGGGCAGATGGGTGAGGGATGGATGACTGATGATGGGTAAAGAGTGATAATTGTATGTATGACCTGGGTATGGTTTTCCGGTATTCCATGATAATTTAAGTTTTTTTTTATTCCTAAAATGGATATATATTGTAACCTTACATACTATATATTAAGTAAACGGTTTATTCAAAACAATATTATTTCAAGACATGGCTATCAATACAGATCAGATAACAATTAAAATTTTAGATTTATCACCTGACATGATACAATTTAAAATAGAAAATATAAATTTAGCTCTAGTAAATGGATTGCGGCGGATTTTTATAGCTGAGACTCCTACTATAGCCATTGATTGGGTTCAAATTAAAGAAAATACAACTATATTAAGTGATGAGTTCATTATTCATCGTCTAGGTCTAATTCCAATACCTTCAGATGAATTCATTAATAAATTAAAGATTCCATGGAAATGTCAATGTATTAACTTTTGTACGAAATGTGCAGTAGAATTTATTTTGGATGTTAAATGTCGTGAAGACAAACAATACCTCATAACAACATCTGATATAATACCATCTTTTCACAAAGAAATCCCAATTCCTTTGGTTAAACTTAATAATGGACAAGAATTATGCTTAAAAGCATATGCTATCAAGGGGATTGGCAAAAACCACGCCAAATGGAATCCGACAATTAATATAGATTTTTATTGCTGTAACAACACTTCTTCTTATTTTCTGGAAGATTGTAATAAACGAAAACAATTTTATTTCAATATTGAAAGTTCAGGTGCATTAAAGCCTGAAAATATTATGCTAATAGGCCTAGAAAATTTAAAAAACAAATTAACCTTCTTATTGGATAAATTTAAATGTTAATACTGTAAATAGAATACCAGACCGGGGTGTGTGTGTGTGTGTGTGTGCAAAAAAAAAAATGGAATAATAAATGATCAAATATTTATTTTGCTTTTAATAATTCAATAAATGCATTAAGATAGAAATTATTGAGCAAGAAATTGATTAGAAAAATTTAGTTTTTATTAAATCATATTTCGTTTTAACCTGATTAGAGTGGTTTAATTCTATATCTTCATTTAATGTATAAGATTAGAAGTTATTATAAATCCAAATGAAAAGTACTAAACTTATCAAAAAAATAGGAATTATAATAATAAGAAGATGAACAGTCGAATTGATATTGATTGTTTCTTGTGTGTCATTTGGTGTTGTTGAGTCGGTGGTTTCTTCTTTAGGAGTTTCTTCTGTTGTTTCTAAAGTTGACTGGCTTTCTTCGGTTGTTGGTGGGGTGGTTGCCTTAATAATTATTATTTCATCTGTTGAGACAACTGTATATGTTTTCGTCGCTATATCATTTTCCCATGGTGGTGGTGTTGTGGCCGTGGCCGGTCTTTCTGGTAATGTTGTTGCCTGGCTTTCTTGAGGGGTAGATGCTGTCTCCTAATGGGTGTCGTTGGTTGTTGTGGTTGTTGTTGTCGAGGGAGGAGTAGTTTCTGTTTCCTCATAGGTGTAGTAATTTTCTGATGATGTTGTCGCCTGGCTTTCTTGAGGGGTAGATGCTGTCTCCTCATGGGTGTCGTTGGTTGTTGTGGTTGTTGTTGGTGTTGTTGTTGTCGAGGGAGGAGTAGTTTCTGTTTCCTCATAGGTGTAGTAATTTTCTGATGATGTTGTTGCCTGGCTTTCTTGAGGGGTAGATGCTGTCTCCTCATGGGTGTCGTTGGTTGTTGTGGTTGTTGTTGTTGTTGTTGTCAAGGGAGGAGTAGTTTCTGTTTCCTCATAGGTGTAGTAATTTTCTGATGATGTTGTTGCCTGGCTTTCTTGAGGGGTAGATGCTGTCTCCTCATGGGTGTCGTTGGTTGTTGTGGTTGTTGTTGTTGTCGAGGGAGGAGTAGTTTCTGTTTCCTCATAGGTGTAGTAATTTTCTGATGATGTTGTTGCCTGGCTTTCTTGAGGGGTAGATGCTGTCTCCTCATGGGTGTCGTTGGTTGTTGTGGTTGTTGTTGTTGTTGTTGTTTTTGTCGAGGGAGGAGTAGTTTCTGTTTCCTCATAGGTGTAGTAATTTTCTGATGATGTTGTTGCCTGGCTTTCTTGAGGGGTAGATGCTGTCTCCTCATGGGTGTCGTTGGTTGTTGTGGTTGTTGTTGTTGTTGTTCTTGTCGAGGGAGGAGTAGTTTCTGTTTCCTCATAGGTGTAGTAATTTTCTGATGATGTTGTAGCCTGGCTTTCTTGAGGGGTAGATGCTGTCTCCTCATGGGTGTCGTTGGTTGTTGTGGTTGTTGTTGTTGTTGTTGTGGGCACGCCGCGCCGCTCGAGAACACGCCCACGCAGCCTAGTGTCTACCGAAGGGACGGAGATACGCCGGTCCCAGCTCGGTTCAGATCAGTTGGCCGGACAGAGCGGACGTCCCCGACCTTCACCTCGCCCAGTCTCCTGGCTTTCTTGAGGGGTAGATGCTGTCTCCTCATCAGTTACATTGGTTGTTGTGGTTGTTGTTGTTGTTGTTGTTAAGGGTGGAGTAGTTCCTATCTCTTCATCTGAAGATGATGGGCTTTCTTGAGGGGTGGATGCTGTCTCCTCATCAGTATCATTTTCTGTTGATATTACTACCAGTCTTGGTTTGGCTGTTGTTGAGTTGCTAATAAGAGGTTTAGTTATCTTTTTCTTTTTAGTTGTTGTTGTGTTGTAAGCTGCTCTCTCATTTTCTGAAGTTATCATTAGTGAGACAAATGTAGATGTTTTCGTCACTGTAACATTTTCCCATGATGTTAGAGGGGCTGTTGATGTTTTCTCATTTTCATCCGTTACAATTAAGTGGGAAGATGTAATTGGTGTAGTTGTGTTTTTCTTTTGGGACCACATACAACTTTTGGTAAATCCAACTATTAATATGAGTATTAGCACATTCATTTTCTTTTAGTGTCAGGAAAAGGTTGATATGTGAATCGATCAAAATTCACAGAAGAAATGAAATAAATTTGCTGTGATTTACTATATTTATATGGTCCACTAGGAAAATTGAGCACAAGACACTGCCAGGGTAGCAGGCACAAACCCCGTTAACAGCACTAGCCTGTGTGAGAGAGAGACACACACACACGTCCGCTCTCTCCGGGAGGCAGCGTGCCACTGTAAAGAAAAGGAGCCGGAGGATCTCTTTTTTTATCTCCTCCATGGTGTAGGTGCCGGATGCACTCAACTATCTTTTAATATCAAATCTTGTTTGCTCCCAGTATGTGATTTACCTACCAATTTCAGAAGAATTTCGCAAAATTTTTAGGCAAATTTCCTTACAAATGGTGATTTACTAAAAAAAAAAAAAAATAGAATTTTGTTTTGTTAAAAAAAATAAAATATAGCATATTGGAATAATACAAAAATCTATTAATTTCTTTTAATAATTTTTAGTTTTACATTATCATTTTTAATGTATAATTTCTTTTTAGAACATATTAAGGAAATTTAATGCTGCTTCCTCTTGATTTTCATAATTAATACAATACTCCTCTTCATTTAATTCTCCAACTAAAGGAGCTACTATTTTTCTATTTTCCACATCTAAATTACACTTCTCTGCCTCTTTAAAATCGTCCTCATTAACTTTTTTCTCAATTTTTATTCGTTTGAATGGTGGTTCTTCTGCTGTGACACTTCCATTACATATAGGTTCTTCTACCTGAACTTCATCTATTACTTTAGAAATAATATCTTTATATTTGGGCATTAGTTTCTTCCTAATGCTATTATTAGTTAAAAGAATTTGTTTAATTGCATCAGAGGCTTGATTTCGGATATTGTTAGCTGGGACATCTGAATAAAAAACAGAATCTAAATTACGTAGATACAGAATTATTTTGTTATTAAAAACTCCAATTTCAGATAAACCAAATGAAATTAAAGCATTAACAGGACACGGAGATTCTTTAATTTCAACAAAGGTTTCACTTGAGTAAGGGATTCGGTTACGACCAATCCCATATATTTTAGAATTTTTGATGTAAACATTTCCTATTGGCGAACCCATGTAAACTTCATCTTCTTTAGGGTTGGCCACAAAAGGACAAAATTGAACACCTAAATTTATACGTTGACGCAAACACTCGTTCTGAAATTGTTGCTGTTTTTGTATAAGTATTTCATTGCATTTTAAAGAACATTGTTTATCTTTATGACCATCTATATACATTGATGAGCTCCAGATTTTACCCTGGGAAGGTTTATCAATTTTTAATGCCTCAGCTATTGGTTGGATTAGATTTTCTTCAAATATTTTCTGAATATCTTCACCGAATTCAATATTTCCAATCTTATTAGGTACTAAGGCAAATTTTGTTCCTCCCGAAACTATCAAACATTTGACCTCCAACAACTTAACGGTTAAGCTAGTTAAATAATCATTGTTAATTCTATAATATTTCATGTTGTTTTGGTTATTTGCCTTGATTTTTTCTTCAAATACAGAACTACCGAGTTTTTCATATTGTTCTTTAAATTTAGTTAATTTCTCTAAAATATTGTTTTTATTCAACTCTCTTAAATTTTCGATGGTTATCAATTTTTTGTGAATATTGGGTAGCTCATTGGGAAGTATATAATAAATCGAACTTGAAGCTTTATTCAGCATTTCTGCAATAATTTCCATAACCTCTTCATCTTCGTTGATGAAGTTGAGGGTGCTATAATACTTTTCTTCAGTTTGAAGTTGAGGGGGAGGAGGGTGAGATTGATAAATTCCATCTGTAGTCCTTGGTTGGTGATATATTGAGGTTGCATTTTTTGCCTGAATTATTGTTTGTTGTTGCTGTAGCTGTGTTGTTGCTTCTGGTGGATAGGTAGTAGAAGGTAAATATTGTCCATAATATCCTGAGGTATTCATTGTATGAAAGAGTCAAAATGATATAATGAGTTATGAACTTTTGATATCCTAATTATATACTGACTGACTTTAAAAAAATAAAAAAAAAAAATATATATATATATATATATATATATATATATATATATATATATATATATATATATATATATATATATATATAATATATATAAGAATAATAAAGATAATATTCTGGAAAGAATAATGAAAGAAATAATCCGTAAAGGAGTAAAAAGCACTACTCTTAACCAAAACATAAACCTGATAATATTCTACAAAACCAAGAAGACTTCCGAACTCCTTATCAAAAACAGCCCGAAGCCGACGGAGAACCCTCTACAGCAGTCAAGCGTTGTATACATGTACACTTGCCCCCACGAAGGATGTAACCTTCAATGTAAGTACATAGGTATGACGTCGACCAAGCTGACGAGGCGTTTGACATGCCATCTTCAATCTGGTGCCCCTAGGAATCACATGCGACAAGCCCATGACATTACTCTAACAAGAGAAATGTTGAACAAGAATACTTGCATAATAGACAAAACCCAAGATTCAAGAAGATTACAAATTCTTGAGGCAATTCACATAAGAATAGAGCGACCTACCATGAACACCCAAATCACGGAACTATTTACTCTACCCACCATGAGAGTAAGGACAAGACAAGAACATATCGATGCCAACACAGAAGACAATGTCCAACATAACAGGCCAATTACACTGGATTAATCTTTGTGTTTAGATAGGAGATGCAGCGTATGGGCCAATAAGCCTTCTGCAGCCCCTATGTTTATCCCTTATGTATCCCCCCATGTTTTTCACCTTCATTGTACTATCACCTGACCTAATGCGGGTATAAAATCAACTAGTATTGTAAGATTGTTCACTTGAGAATGAACCATGGAGGTTCGAAACGTCGTGCAAATTATACAAATAAGTGTAATACACTCTATATATATATATATATATATATATATATATATATATATATATATATATATATATAAATATAACTTTTAATAAAATGTATAATATGAATTTTCTGCCAATGTGTCTCGCCTTATGGCGACAAATGGTAATATAATTAACCACCGATCATCCTCATTATCTATCTTATTTTGTTTATTTTCCATAATTATATCATACATATCACACTCCAAACTATAAACCAAAATAAAAAAGGCTAACATCTCTTCGAAACAGTTAGAATTTAATGTGAATAAAATGTCTGTATTATTAATATTGCTACTATTCACCATTGAGATCGTTGGTACCAAATGTGTCAGTTTGCTTACATTACCAGAAAGAAAATGTGATATATTTTTTAAATTGCTAAATTTTCGACATTGAGAATCAGAATCTAGAGTCACCCACATTTTTCTTTTGGTCTTATCATAATGAAAAGTTGTACGTAAAATTACATTCAGAATTTTTTTTCTTATTCTTGTTATTATTATTATTATTATTATTATTATTATTAGTAGTAGTAGTAGTAGTAGTACTATACCACCATTTATGTTTTCTAGTCAAAGACGACATATAAAATTTTGAATTTTCTAAACACTCGTAATGAAATGAGGGCCATATTGAAGATATTTCAATGCAAGGAATATTTAACAAAAGCTCACAGGCACTCAGATTACAAACTCTATAACCATGTGCAACATGTTTTTCATACAGCTGATATCATTCATTTTTTTGATAATCCAAGCTTAAGTTTTCTATACTATATTGAGACGCATTTTCTGAATCAGCAGTCTGAATAAGAGCATTAACAGTTTGGCCTATATCAGAAATTAATCCCATTAAACGATTAATTATTTGTATTTGGGGTCTATATGTAATAGCTGGACATAGACACACACTCTTGGGTAAAGTTAAAGCCCTTGGTACTAATGGTACCATTGTATAGTATGAAATATGAGTACCAACTTCTGCTGTTATTGTACCTGGATGAAGTTGCTCAATTTTAGTTCCCAAGCAATAATGAATGCAACTAGTTGATTTATACATATGAAGAGGTCGAATTTTAATGGTACTCAAAAAGCGCTGGTGGTTGATCTCATCATCATTTTGATTTATTATTTGATTAAACCATTGTGTTACTTCATTTCTAATATTCTTAAAAATGTGAGCTGGGTCATTGTCCCGTAAAATCATAAGAACATGTTGCAATAAATTTGTTAAGTCACGATGATTACTAAGGTTGATACGTTTTTTATAACCACTGATTTTACATTTATTGCCAACTTGTCTTTCTTGTATTGCCATATAATGTTTTTTTTTTATTAGCACTAGAACACCAAATGCATTTTCGAAAGCTAGTTTGAGATAATATGTAGAAGGTATATCTTGTCTGAGATTAGTATTATAACGATTAGCCAATTCATCTCCAGTTCCTGCTGAACGAGATACCTTCAGAAATAATGAATCAGTGTCGCCATATAAAACTGTCGCTCCAATTCCATTTTCATCTTTAGTATAAAAATGTTGAGCCCGATTAAGATGATACCGACCATAACCAGTAACCATGCATGGGACCAGTTCATCTGCGAGTAGTTTAATGGCCGCCATTGCCCCATAAATAGAATTTACCATAATCTTAAGAGCGTTAGCTTGAGTGATCATTCCTAATTTTTTCATAATACCTCCTTCATTTACTAATTTTTCACATATCTGACGTAATGGTGATTGAGTGTATGGTTTTCCTTCTTGGACTTTAACACTAACATAAGCAAAATAAGGATCTTCATCCATAATAAGTATATGAAATAATTTTTCATCAACTTCTGGGAGTTGACAACGTGAAATTCGAGTCACGAACCCTCGATTTAAATTATAGTCAATAATTAAACTAGGATATAATGAACAAAAATCAAAAACAAATATTGAATGAGTATTAGAAGCTAAATGTACTCCAATTTTCGGTTCAAGAACTTCAGCGCCTTTGTAAGTGTTTTTTCTACCTGTATCCAAATGATCCTTTTGTTCGATGGAATGTCTAGCGTATCGATTTTGTGGAAGAATACGACCTATTTCCCATTGAGATTGTGAATAACAGTTTACCTCATTAATGAGATGTTCGTCAATAGGAGCCGTATAAATTGAATTAAGTAAATTTATAAGGTAACGTCTCACAATAGCTGTAGAACTGGCACCAAGACAATGGTATGGGTCAAGGTCGCCCATACGAGATAAACCCATTGTAATTCTAATAGTATTAAGGTGCCCATTCAATTGAGTGACCAGATCCACATCTACAGTACAATAATCTAGAAAATTTAAAAAAAAAAAACTATCCGGTTCCTCTCCATTGTCTTCTAAATTTTTATACATTTTATTTATAGCTACAATATTAAAATCTACTTTATTGCAGCCCATTATAGCTTCTGCACAAGCATCTAAACTATCAGAAGGTGGCTCAAGAAACTTACCAACTGGAAATTTTTTTTTACGACAAATCATAACATCTACATCTAAAATCCAAGGTGGAGTCATATGGGGTACGGTTCTCATATCACAATATGACCTTAAAGTGAAAGTGTGGAAAAATAAATGTCCAGGTAAAAGACCATGAAATAGTGCTCGTTTGAAGAGGAATGGATGGTCATATCCATCAGTGTTATAACCAGTAGCGAAAATATGTTGAGGTTTGCTTAGTAACTCCAAAGATCGAGAAAGAGTCTGTTTTTCTGAAGAATATAATTCAACATGGATCGATATTCCTTGTTTAGTTATCATGGAAAATTCTCTATTTTTGTTTTGAGGATTTGATTAATATACAACCAAAAGGGTATTTGTCACTTAATTCAGTTGGATATTGGGAATTCATTACAGTTGCTGTCTGAAAAGAAGTAGCAACTAACCTATCATATGAACTATCCCCTAGAGGAATGGCACCAGTTAAATCATGCCGACTAGTTTCTATATCAAATGAGAGGATCCGATATGGTGGAAAAAAGTTGTCGATATCCCCACTCACAAAAACAAGTTGATTGTCATTTACTTTAAATAAACCCCTAGATTGAAATTTTGGATTGTGTCGTCCTTCACAGTCAAAATAACATTGGTATGAATTAAAATATTTACCCATAGCATTAATACCAAATGGATGATAGTTATATTTTAGAAAGTTAAAGAGATCCATACACCTACGATAACCTTTACAAAAAACGCGAGCGGCATAACCTCGATATTTTTCCAATTGCAAATCTTCCAATGAGGCTTCGCCCATAATCAAATGACCATTCTGACTATGTTCAGCTTCAAGAGTATAATAATCTATCAGCCCACAATTATACAAAAATATCATAGAACGATCAAATAGTTCACGTTGTTGTGTAACTAAAACTAAGTGATCAAAATTTGATGCATCAAAAATTACTCATATAGGGTCTTGTGGTACTATATTTTCACGATTTAAACCACTATCTTGAATTTGACTTTGAGGCACTGGAATCCCATAAAATTCTTGTTCTTCAACATTCCATGAATATATCCACACATAATCTAGCATGGATAATTCAACTAGTTTGGGTTTCATATTTAAGTTTACAAGAAGAGAAAGGTAGAAGAAGGTTAAATATACTGTCATATATTTTTTTATTGTTTTTTGTTCTTGTATTATAATACTATAATATTCTTCTGCCATATAAATATAACCCAATTAGTTTTTTTATATAGTGAAACATTTTACATTTGTTTAATCAATTTCATCATTACTTGACTTGATGATAACACTTTCAAATAGTACAGTCAACATTTTTAGTTTGTCACTATTTAATGACTTTGCATGCTGATTAAGTATTTCTGTTATTCTAATGAATGATATTGATTTATTGTCAGTCATTAAATAATCCTTAACCCATTTATTGTTATCTGGAGATAGATTGGGAAAAATAATATGGATATAAAATGTATTTGAACAGAGTGTTATTTGGTAAAAAACATCTAATTCTTTATAATCTAATTCTTTATCGTTTTCTATAAACAAAATTTCTAGATCAATATTAGCAGTTGTTTGCTTATCATTATCTTTCTTTTTTCAACTTTTTTTTTTTGTTTTTGTTTTTTCTTCTTCTTCTGCAAATCCATTATTAATGCCAAATGGGACAGTTAAGAGTTATTTAATTTCTGCATAATGAACACCACACCATCTTTAACTGTAAAAAAAAAAAAAAGGAAATTACCATAATTTATTAGAAAAATTGACTATTTCATAATGAAAGTATATCATTTCAGAGAAAAATGAGGCAAAAAAAAAAAAAAAAAAGTACAGTTCAATAATTTGAAAATTAAATTTAATTAATTGACACTTTTCTGAGAACTTCATTTGGATTTACGGGAAGGTTTATTTAAGCGCTTGTCGGATCACGACGTACATTTACGGACTGTGTTATAGTGGGTATATACTACTCGATCGACTTGGGGTTTGTATGAATATGTTTGCCATTAAATTTCTTGTTTTCTCTAATAGGCACAGTGCCTATTTGAGAAAACGGTAATGTAATGTAACTTGATGGAGTGACTATTGAATTGGTGACACAACGAGGGTAATCGCGCACTCCACACACTTTTGTGTTGGCCGCGATCATGATTCTACATTTATATCCATATGTCTGTGTAGAGAATTTTATTCCGAACACTATACAAACCAAAAAAAACCGGTGTGAAATAAGTATAAACTTGAAAAACATGAGCAAAGTAAAAAAAATTTTTACGCTCATGGGTACAATCACAACAGTGTCGTCGCTGCTGAAATCACGGCTAACGCTTCGCCCAGTTCCCACACTCGTGTGGAACATAATTAGACATTGATAGGCATATGTCTGGGTGGGGAATTTTATTGCGAGTTCCGTGATATCAAAATAAGCCCTGTAGGATGACTGTGAGGCTGGTAACAAACGAAAGAGTATGAACATTTACTTTCTGTTTGGGTGTCACGGCGAGTCATCTTCGTGTTTATTTACTTCGTGGTGGGATAGCAAATGCTTTGGTGACATTCACTTTCTTGTGCACTAAAGTGTTTTAAACCTTTAATAATCAAATATATGACAAAAGGATAATAATAATAATAATAATAATAATACAACTTTAATCTTACTGTGAATCCTCCAGAAGTAGGACGACCAGTATGTTGCTTATTGATTGGTCAAAAGATCGATGGATACTGAATGTGTTGTGGAGCGGTGGGTGTGTGTGGTTGGGAGCAGGTTGAGCACGATGTGGATGAGGCACACTGGAGCCACAAACTGAAGGTCTGACGGAGGGCTCTGGGTGCTACTCTCCCGGTGGAGAGAAGTGGTGGGGGTGGGGGGGAGGAGCTCTTAATTTATATGACATTATGTCTCATTGTTCGTTGTTGCTAGTGAGAAAGCAAATGTTTTTCATTATTTTGGGAGTTGACTCCTTTCCCTTTTACCCATTTAATCAACCAATATAGATTTCTGAGCCTACTGGGTTTTATTTATCATATCTACATTTAAACTGTGTATGAAGTCAATTTATAAACTACCACCACATCCCAAATAATTTCATTCACTCTCTCTTTCTCATTCACTCTCTCTCTTTCTCATTCACTCTCTCTCTCTCATTCACTCTCTCTCTCTCTTTCTCTCTCTCTTTCTCATTCACTCTCTCTCTCTCATTCACTCTCTCTTTCTCATTCACTCTCTCTCTCATTCTCTCTCTCTCTCTCTCTCTCTCTCTCTCTCTCTCTCTCTCTCTCTCTCTCTCTCTCTCTCTCTCATTCACTCTCTCTCTCTCATTCACTCTCTCTCTCATTCTCTCTCTCTCTCATTCTCTCTCTCTCTCTCTCTCTCTCTCTCTCTCTCTCTCTCTCTCTCTCTCTCTCTCTCTCTCTCTCTCTCTCTCTCTCTCTCTCTCTCTCTCTCTCTCTCTCTCTCTCTCTCTCTCTCTCTCTCTCTCTCTCGTTCTTCTTTTCTTTTCTTTTCTTCCACTAAAATTAAACTAAATTATAAAATATCTTCCAGACAGTCAGCAGCGAGAATTCCACGTGGTGTATAAATTCGACCGTCATAACCATAAATAAGTAAACAAGTACTATACAATAGTTTTATATAAGCATATCCATATAGAGCTATGTCTTTATTAAATGCATCACATGACAGTTGGGCCATTTTAATAAAGCTTTGACGGTTCATTCCTTCAAGAAAACTTTGATGAGCTCGTTCATTTATTTTGCCGACAATCTGCCATAAATGAACTATTGAAAAACGAGATGATTCAGCCTGAATCATACATTTTATAGTATTATTATTACTTACACTAGGAAATATTTTTTCAACAAAATCAACATAGGATGGTGTAGGTTGACGAATAAACTGTAGCAAATCATTATAAGATATCGAAAAAACTTTTTGAGTTTTAGTTATTTTATGACAAATCTTTCTAAGATGAATGAATATATCATATGCTCTCGAGGAAGATTCAGTTATAGCTAAACGATACAGAGCTCCATGAATTTCATTTCTATTAAGACCATATAGGTAATATAACATTAAAATTTCATCATGATCAAAAGCTAAACGTAGACTACCTGGTAAGACAAAATTTGTACGAGGATGGAAAAGAATAACGGCTTCAGCTTCAGAAGCCACATTATGACTTACTGGAATAACTTGCATGGCATCACCATCGAAGTCGGCATGATTACCATGCACAATGCTAGTGGGGATAGCCATGACTGGATAGATCCAAAAAGCTTTCACCCGATGCAAGGTAAAATTTCTATCATCAAGTGTAGGATAACGGTGGGCAAGAACATAACGTGGACAATCTAGTCGTCTCCATACACTAATAGGAAGAATACATTCATCTGGTTCAAGTTCATTACAGGGGGTAATAATGACGCGGGCTGAACCAATGTATCGTTTATTGTGTCCATGTTGACGAATAGAAGAAAATTTACCACTTTTCATTCGACTCAACACTGATCCATAACTCGTTTTAACTTTACTCATATTTACACTAGGATCTGAAATAAGTTTTTTGTAAAACGGCAATGATCGTTGATGATTCATAAGGAAGGCTAAAGGTGGAATTAACCGGTGAATTCCATTCGATAACTTTATATGCACACTATAATTAAGTTCATTAGGATCATTTCTTAATTCAAATTGTGATTGGGTTGTAAGTCGCTCAAATAATATTCTTGGGTTTCTAAAGAGGAATTTATCATGAGTGTTATTATTATCTGCTTTTGATGAGCTATTTCCTTGCCAAATATGATTAAGGTAAATTCTAAATTCAGCATATGAATGTTCATATTTTTGTTTGGCACGCTTTACATTGCCATCCACCTGTTGTTGGACGAAAAATACGGTTTCTCACTTTAAGATAACGAAAAATAGCATTAGAAAGACCCTGGACTGAATTTGCATTTGGGAATACACTTGATAATAATTCTTCATGGGGTTTGAAAATTAAATGACATTGAGAGCACTTTATAAAACGAGGATAACTATCATTTAAGTTTCTAGTTAAAACTTTATAATTACTCATGTAACGTTTAAATTTATTTCGATCAATACAAATTACACAATTTACAAAGTAACAACTAGGACAGATTGACTGACTAAATGCTATGAAATATTTTAGATCTGTCTTAACCAGTTGGTTTGTTAATTTAGATATTCGTATTTACTTATACGATATATTTTCATTTCCAATATTTTGTTTTCCTTTCATGTTGCTTTCAAAATTAGTAGATTTAGATTTAATGTTGCAAATATTTAATACAATGTCATCATAAGTTTCTAATGAAATTTTTAAAGGTTTTATTGTATAATATGATTGTTGTTTTTGTCCCAATTGGGAAACTTTTTTACCCATGAAAGCTTTCTCGATATTTAATGATGTATTTTTATATCCCCTAATAGGCATTAACCATTTGTAAGAGGTCATTATAGTGAAAGAGTGTTAGTATTTATGAAAAAAATATTACATCGCGTTCCTATATAAAGTACAGTACCCTTCCTTCTCATATTATTTATTCTCTGACTCCCAAACCTTACAATGGTTAGGAAGAATCCCACTCAAACTAAAACTTCAGCATCAGTTATGGACATAGCAGCAATTGCTAATCAACCTGAAGTGGTTGAATTAACTAACAAGAAACAATCACGCAAAAGGAAATCACAATCTCCTAATGCTCTATATCGTAATTTAATGATTATTAATGAAGAACAGGAAGACGAAAAATATTTAATTACATACTATTCAGGTAATAGGAAACTGAAAACCAAGGAAGAAATTATCCAAAAAGTGGATGAAACTTTTCATGTATTTAAAGAAAGTCAAAGAGAAGAAAGTAAATACCGCATCATTGCAGGGCATGAAGATAAAAAAATGGACAAATGCGAAAGTATTTTGATTAAGTTTTATAAAAAAAACATTGCCACCATCAATTCCAAATATACCCATTCCCGAAGTTGTGGTAATGGAACCTGATGAAGGAAAAGGAAAAGAAATTTCGGCTTCAGAGTTATCAGTAGAAGAATCATCGCAAGCATTTATATCTCCATCTCCATCAACATCCACAGCAAAAACAGACGCTAACCTTATCCAAGATCCATTATGTTCATCAGAAAAAGTTGTTTTTAACACCCCTCCATCTTCACCATCACCATCATTTCCTTAGGTACTTAAATTACTGCCACCACCACCACCACCACAACAACCACCACCAACTCCAACTTTATCCACCCCCCACCCAAAAAAAAAAAAATGTGGTAATAGAACAGATGATGATGGAAAAGAAGAAAAAGAAGAAGAAAAATTTCAAGCACTATATATCTCATATCATTGTTCCATTTTGATCACCATCATATTTTCCTTAGAAACTTAAAATAGAATATTAAAAAAATTGTATAAACTATATGAATTATAAAATTATAACTATAACCATAATAATATAATAAACAAAAATATATAACTTATTTTTTTTTTCCTAATGTATATATATATATATATATATATATATATATATATATATATATATATATATATATATATATATATATATATATATATATATATATATATATATATATATATATATATATATATATAGCTTACCATTTCATTCACTATAATTTAGTTCAACATGTTGAAGAACAAAATAGACATAGGACAGATTACATCACTATATCAACCTCCTCCAGATGGTTGTTATGCTGGTGTTGTTGTTGATAGTATATTTAAACATAGAAAACTGACAATAATGAAGAATATTGAAACTATTTTAAAAAGTCTTAATTATCAGCTTCTCTATTTACCATCAAAAAGTAATGAGAATAATGGCACTTATGATGATCTATTAGAGATGTTAGAGATACTTCCACCCAAACTACCAATATATACCAATTCCTTTCTTGTTATTTATGTGACGCATGGTAATGCAAATGGATACAATGAAGACGAAGAGTTACTAAATGTACCTCATTATAATTGTTCACCTCTAAATATCAGGCGGCTAGTCGAACAATTTGAAAATGAAATTAACCGGCCCAGTCTTCAAAAAACATATATATTTATTGTGGTTACTGACAACAGTAGCAGCAAAAAAGACTTCAGAATCCTCTTCCTTTGTATCTTTTTATACAAAAGCTAACACTAATGTAATGTATGTTAGAACAGAGACATCAACCACATCTTGTTTAGACAAAATACTCCTAATGAATGCTGACTTAAGATCTATTGTATCAATTATTTTAGGGGAATTAAATTCTCTGTAACACTGTTATGAATATGAGAATATATATCGTTGGGAGTTGAATTTTCCAACTGACATAAATTATCAGACAGCTTACTGGGACGAATATTAATGTAATAATGTTGTCGACATTGTGGACATGGAACAATAATGGGCAACAGGCTAGGATAGCTATTTATAACATATACTATGTTGGAATCTTTTCTAAACCGATCATCTTTCTGGCTATATTTGGCCAGTGTGTGGAATATTCGCCAATAAAATGGGCCCCAAAATTTTGTACCCATACGCTGAGGCAAAGGATATGTTTTTGTGGTAGCTGTCGTATAATGCAATGAACCGGGTGGAAATTTAGATGTGGCTGTTGAAATGAAAGATAATTCGCCTTCAACAAGAGGTACTGCCCCATCAGCTTCTAGTTTATTCAGAAGATCTATTAAATTTGAAACTCCATTAATGCGAAAGTTTGTCTGAAAAAGTTGTTGTACATATTTTAAGCGACTGATATCATTTGTTATATAGGTTTCTAAAGCAAAGGATGAAGGCTTAATTTTATATTTATTATTATTCTTAATTTTACTGTTAATAATAGACTGGACCTCGAATAAGAAAATATTATGAAGTTCCTTGGGACTTTTTAGTTGGATACCATTATTATCTCTGTCATCATCACCATCTTCATCATCTACATAAACCACCATATTGACGACTGTTTGAAGTGTATATAAAAAGGATGAAATTAAGATATTATTGGCGGACTGAATAGTTGATGAGTTGGTTTGAT
Organism: Procambarus clarkii; assembly: GCF_040958095.1. Classification (NCBI taxonomy): domain Eukaryota; kingdom Metazoa; phylum Arthropoda; class Malacostraca; order Decapoda; family Cambaridae; genus Procambarus; species Procambarus clarkii. Next base: position 35,825,135 of record NC_091193.1, read on the forward strand.
AAGAAGGGTTTAGAGCTTGAATGTAATAATCTAAGATTATAAAAAACGTATATAATATAAATGTTGGTAAACATAAAATGGCTGGAAATTTTACGTTCCTTTTATTATCAAAAAACAGTTTATAATTGAAAAGACACTGCTGTTGCTGCTGCTTTTCCATTTTTTGTATTTCTCTAAAAACAATATTAATGTTTTAATGATAATTTGTACATGACCCTGGTAACGGGAATATCTTGAGGTTATATTGAGATGATTTCGGGCTATTTAGTGTTCCCGTGGCCCGATCCTAGCTAGACCAAGCAGCCAGTGACAGCTGATTAACTCCTAGGTACCTAATTCAAGTTCAAGTATGTTTATTGAGATAAGCAATAAATACATTTCTACCCCCCCATGGTACCTAATTACTTCTAGGAATCAGGGGCATCAGGTTGAAAGAAACTCTACCTAATGTTTCTCGCGGGCACCCGGGATTTCGATCCAATGTGCTGTCAACTCAGCTGCGCGGAACAATTTTATTTCTTTAAAAGTTTTTTTTTTTTATGAATTATCCTAAATAAAAAACAATAAGCAATGACTGTATTTTTAATAATAATATTATTCTTTATAACAGTTATGATAATTATTTATTTATGTAAAAGAGGAGAAAGAGGAAGAGACAAAGGAATAGATGCAGCAGGTGGAAGTGTAAGTGGCAGTGAAGGAGGAGGTGAAAGAACAGATGCAGGTGGTAGAGGAAGTGAAGGAGAAGGAGGAGGAGGAGGTGGCGGCAAAGGAACAGATGCAGGTGGTAGAGGAAGTGAAGGAGGAAGAGGAGGAGGAGGTGGCGACAAAGGAACAGATGCAGGTGGAAGAGGAAGTGAAGGAGGTGGAGGTGGCGACAAAGGAACAGATGCAGGTGGTGGAAGAGGAAGTGAAGGAGGAGATGCAGATGGAAGAGGAAGTGAAGGAGGAGGAGGTGGCGGCAAAGGAACAGATGCAGATGGAAGAGGAAGTGAAGGAGGAGATGCAGATGGAAGAGGAAGTGAAGGAGGAGGAGGTGGCGGCAAAGGAACAGATGCAGATGGAAGAGGAAGTGAAGGAGAAGGAGGAGGAGGTGGCGGCAAAGGAACAGATGCAGATGGAAGAGGAAGTGAAGGAGAAGGAGGAGGAGGTGGCAGCAAAGGAACAGATGCAGGTGGTAGAGGAAGTGAAGGAGGAGGAGGAAGAGGAACAGATGCAGATGGAAGAGGAAGTGAAGGAGGAGGAGGAACAGATGCAGGTGGAAGAGGAAGTGAAGGAGGAGGAGGCAAAGGAATAGATGCAGGTGAACTGATACAATTCTCTATGACTCAAACAGGGAAACAATACAACATCAGGAAATCAATTTTAGAATCACTATTCTTCCCTTTTATTGAGGAAGATATAAGAATAAAATCAGGTTTTTTCATTGTTCCTACATTACCATTATCATATAATCTTAAGAATAAATTTGAAATTGAAAATACCATAGTAAAACCTTTTAATACCTTTCTTAATAATTATAATAATGCTTACAAATGTTGGCATAATAGTGAATCTTTTCACATAAATAAAATATTGCAAAATTGTGTATATGATAAAGGATATTATTCCAAAAACCCAATTGTTTTAATATTTCCATGGAATATTTCAGATAGTGTTGACGTTACTGATTTGAGTGAAATACGAGATGTCCAGTTAAATAATCATATAGAATCAATACGAGTAAGATCACAAAATGAATCCAAACCAATTTACATGAATAGACTCTGGATATCATGTACCCATGCAACCAGTCAAGATTTATTTATACAGGGATTTTCAAAATATGATTTCCCAATGGAAGAAGATTCATTACCGCCATTTGTGGTAATGAAACTTGAACTTCAAGAAGGTAACAATGAAGTGGAATTTAAAATTGAGACAAGGACCATTATATTTAAAAATATAAAATTGAACATTAAGGAAGAGGGGTCTGAAGAGTAGAAGAGGTGGAGGAAAATAAAGGAGAAACTGGAGAAGGAACCACCATTTTCATATAATCCCAATAGACCATTATATACTACTACAGTTCGTTCTCTTCTTTCCTTCCTTCAAAAATATCAATTATCCTCCTCTCTTTTTTTTTTTTTTTTTAATGATGGTAAAATTATCATATTATTTTTTAATAAACTTGAATCCAATTCAAATTTCTATAAAGGTTATGATACAAAAAATCGAAATAATAGAACAAAATGAAGGAAAGTAGTCATGTACCTATGCCAAATATCAGGATGAGATGAGATTGTTGAACCTCTCCCCCTACTCCTGGTAACCCCAAAATACTATGATGTCAACAGATGGGAGCAGACAGTAGAGAATCCACCATTTGTATAAGGAGAAGGATTATGGGGAAATTTATTTTCTCTGTTTATTACTTCAGCCAACAACATATCCTTCAACATCGATCTTAACAGACGTCTGGAATACACCATCATACAGAGTCGTCTCTCGACACCAACCAAAAATTTGGGTATCAGGAAAATAAATATGACTACTGTCGAACACTATGGTAGTAACTCCCAGGCACCTTGTGTTTGTAAGTCGCATTAAATCAGTACTGGAAAAGAGTGGTAAAAGATGTTACTTTTTAATATAATATCATAATGATCTTTTAAGAGGAAATGACGTCATATCATTCTGACAGTATATATATTAGTGAATGTAACTCTTAGGCTGTTCATTTGTGTTAATTCACATGGAGAACAAAGAGGCATGGGCCAATATAAGCCCTCGTTACCTCCAGTTTAACAGTGAAATAGGGAAAAGTATTAAACTTTAAAACGTTGGAATTTTGCAGGCTCGTAACGTTAGAACATTTCGTCAATTGGTGGAAAAGAGAATTGCTTGTGGAGCCATGCCTTCTGAAGGACGATCATGAGGATGCTCTGACTATAATGTGGGATACCTCCTGAATGACAATTAGTTGAGGATGCTCTGACTTATAATGTGGGATACCTCCTGAATGACAATCAGTTGAGGATGCTCTGACTGTCATACTGAAGCGTATGGATACCAATGATAACGCATGATAACATTCATTAAGTTATCTTCTCAGCTCATTACCACCAACTTTTTCACCAGAAAAATGGATAGAATTGAAATATCTATTCCCATAAATGTAAAGGTTGAAGCTTATCATCTTCTATCCTCACAAATTGTAAGTATTAGTTATCATTCTCTTTCATTATTATATGTCGTACCTAGTAGTCTTTATGGGTTAATTTAGGTTAGGTAGCCGAAAATTTTAATAATATTTATGAAAATACATTGAATTTTTTTTTTTACAGGCTGAAGGAAGGATGGATGTTATTCTACATTTACCTTCTACTCTCCCTGACGTTTTTACCCAATTATCATATAATATACTGATGATTGATACTTCAACTTCAATGAGTGTTTATTGGTCAGCATTAATGAACCAATGGAATAAGTATATGGCTCCTATTTTAGAGAAGTGTGGAAATGAAACTGTTAGGTATACCTTTAGTGATGTTATTGAGAAAAAGGGATGTAGCCCACAGATTCAAAAAAGTGATTTTAGAAATAGTTCTACTGATTTAATCGGAGCATTAAAGAAAATTCAAGAGGAAATTGAAAGTTGTCAATCAAAAGATATTAAAGTGTTTTTTATTACTGATGGCTTCCATAGTGTATCAAGAGATAAGGCTGAAACTCAACTTGAAAAAATGAAATGTCCTGTTGGAAAAAAAATGTGAATTTTTTGTGTTAGGAATTGGAAAAGAATATCCAGTTAAACAGAGTTTATTTTTACAAGCACAACTTAATACTGGAAATACAATACCAAATTTATTTCAAGTACTTGAAATGGATGATATGGAAGATGTAATGAAGAATATAAGTAGTCATTGCAGTTCTGTAAAAATACGTTTATCTGTAGAAGGCTCTTTATTGCCTGGTGGAACATTAGAAAGTGAATTTTATCTTGATGAGTATGTTTATCTTAAACAATATAATGGTGAAAAAATATACATGTTTACAAATAGCAAAACTGAATATATCCTTCATTTACAATTTCAAGATTTAAATGTAAAAATAATGGATCAACTGATTACACAATGGAATCGGAGAATAATTCAAATTTATAACAAAGACAAAGAGAATTTTTTTTTTTGAGAGAGAGAGAGATTATTAACATAGAAAAGAAAATTTGTGATGAACTATTTCTAAGGATTATGAACATAAAAGATGTAAGAGGTAATTTTACTGGGCGTTTTAAGGGAGTTTACACCAATATTGAAACTAATCTCAGGGAAAAAATCAATGGAATAAAGAAACTTATTGAGGAAGGACAATATCTTAAAGAAATGGAATTAGCTGGTGTAGTTTTGAACTCAATAACAGTATCAAGTCACTACTATTCAAAGAAGGCCTATCAACTAAAAGGATACACTGACAATGACTTTAAAAAGGATATAGATGATTTTGTGAAAATATTTGAAAAAGTAAAACACCATATTCTTGCATTACAAGTTTTACCTGAAAATTCTTGTAGGATTTCTCTCACTTCAACAGTCAGTGATTTACAAGAACCAAAATTTCTAACACTGTTAAATTCAGTCAATAAATTCCAGTTATCGACTGTTTGGAACATAACAGGCATTCCTATACTTTTTCGTAACTTAAACTGTACAGTCTTAAATATTTGGTCATATAATATTATTCAAATTGTTGAAGCCGCCTTTGATTTAATTGGAGTGACAGCCCTTGTGGATTTTGTTAACATATATGGGGAAGTTGGTCATAAATACAATGAAATTGAAATTATTAATGGTAAACAAGAAACTCGCTTTAATGCTATTATACCAATTTTCACACCTGAGGAGGCTCATGTTATGGGATCACTGATGGAAACTAACCTTTTTGCTAAAATGATGACTTTTGCAGTTTTGAAGAATCCGATTATTAAGGATCACAATGCTCATCTAGGATCATTAGCTGTCTTGTTGATAAAACTCTTTGAGAAGTATCCAATTAAAAGCCGACCCAAGTATGTTTGTAGAATAATTAATAGTATTCAAGCTACTGTTGTTAATGGATACATGAAACGATGGAAACTGAAAAAATATTGGGAGATTTTGAAAAGTGAAAATAATATAAATCAAGCATTAATGACAGAGAGTATTTTAAAATTTGATGGAATATCTCTTAAGTGTGAAACGCTAATTAAACCCATGTTCATAATGTATATGATGATGAGAGATAATAACCCACAGAGTCCTCAGTATATGAAGACTTTAATATAGAGAATCATGAAAATAATCATTTTAGAATATGTGGGCAGATGTGTTTGTAAAGGCAAATTTGAGTATCCTTACTCACATTTTTTTATCACCTCTGATAAATATAAGAAAGAGAAGCAGAAATGTTTGGAACATAATGTTGAAGAATCTGAATATAATATAGAAAATTATTATACATTACATGAAGTTCGAAAAGCTTTAAAACATTTAGATGTGACCAAACTTTGTCCAGCCAATATTTTTCCTTTAAAGGAAATACAAATAAATGGTGAGAAAATTGCAGCCCTTTATTCATGGTCTCATGCAGGAGATTTGTCTTTAAAAACTTTGAGGATATTTGTCATAAAGATGATGAAGGAATTTGAAGAGTATGAAATCGAATTAGTATTGAATGAGTTGTTTAATGACATTTTTTTTTTTAAATGTTTGTATCATGCTTTGAAGTTTCCAAGCTCTCGTGAAAGACTAAAAAAATTTGAGCAAATTGAGGACTATGATAAATGTCGCTTTAATATTAGAAATGAGATGATTAGAGAAGTCATAGAGAAATGGAATCTCAGAGATATTTATAAAAAAAAAAATTGGAAAAAAATTGGGTGATGTCATACATGAAAGTTCACCAAGAAATATTGAATCCAATGACACCTAAGGAAATAATGGATAAAGTCCATCAGATGGGATTGTTTAATTGTGAGAAAACATCATTCCATGATATATATATATATTCAGATATGATGTTAAAATCTTAACAAATGCTTGTCAGATATCCACTTGCCCCTATTATCTAATTCCCAGTAAGAATTGTGGTCAACATTTATTTATAGAACGATCCCAAATGGGCGAGGCCTTTCCTCATGCTCTTCACAAAACAGCTCATAAGACTAAATATAGTATTAAAAAAGGTCTTGAAGAATTTCAGAATGGAACATATACGAAAAAAGGAAAGAAATTATTAGATTCAACATATAAAGAATACAAAAAACATTTGATACAATTACAAAAAATATATAAACATGATTGATACATGGTAGGGGGATTGTATATTAAACTGATGATTTAGGTTTTTTTTAGAATCAAATTAAAGAAATTAGTTCCTACTGGCGGTGGGAGATTAGTTGTAAGACGTGATACAAAGGAACTCATATCATCTCCAAGTAAATCTGAACGTTCAGTGGCCATAATTTGACGTTTAACATCCTCAAAACTTGTCGCAGAAATAATATTTGCGGGAAATTTATTTCCTCTGCGATTTATGGAATTAATAGAGGCATTAGATAACACCGTTAATTGGAGAAGTAATGCAGAATAATTTATATTAATGTTTTCAAAGCGTCTAAATATATGATGTAAATTTATTAAACTACATAGTTGACCAAGATGTTTATTAACCCCTCTAATATCTGTAGAATATATTAGAGAGATATTGGGGTTGGCAATCTGTAGATGAACAGCATCAATTAACCACCCGGGACAATTGTTGAAGATCGGATGATTATGACAGGTTCCGTATCGTTTGATTTTATCTGTCATTAGGTATTCACACCATACTCTTGCCATTCGCAAGTCACTGAGGTTGTTTATGCCTATTAGTGATTTATTTTCATAAAGAGCAATATCACGTTTGAAAATGGGATCGAAAATATTTGGGATAAGAGGACATTCAAGCAATTTATGTTGTACAAAGTATAAACTATCACTAATATTTTTACAATCATCTATTAATCCTGAATATACCAAATTGGATGATGTTTGATTAATAGGATAGGTAAAAAATGGCATTATAGTAGTAGTAGTAGTAGTAGTAGGAGTACTATTAGTAGTGGTAGTGTTTGTGGTGGTGGTAGTAGTAGTAGTAGTAGTAGTAGTAGTTAATTTGTACATATCATGTGTTGAATCTAATTGATTCTGAATTGAAGTATGTTGGATCATTTTCCAGAGAAAAGCTGTAATATCAGTTCCTGGTTCCAAAAGTTTATAAAGTTCTTTTTTTTTTACAAATTCCATAGTTGCAATGTAATAAAAACATGCATATATATATATATAATATATATATATATATATATATATATATATATATATATATATATATATATATATATATATATATACTATAACTAGAGAAATAAAAAAAAATGAATGAACTTGATGAAATACCTTATGAATTTAAAAGCAGTCTCCGTGGTGTAGTGGTAAGACACTTGCCTGGCGTTCCGCGAGCGCTATGTCATGGGTTCGTATCCTGGCCGGGGAGGATTTACTGGGCGCAATTCCTTAACTGTAGCCTCTGTTTAACGCAACAGTAAAATGTGTACTTGGATGAAAAAACGATTCTTCGCGGCAGGGGATCGTATTCCAGGGACCTGCCCGAAACGCTACGCGTACTAGTGGCTGTACAAGAATGTAACAACTCTTGTATATATAAAAAAAAAAAAAAATTAGTTGATGATGAAGGCCAATCTTTAATTAATAATTTAATTGACTTTGATATTAAAAAGTTACACTTGGTTCCTAAAATACATTTTCTTTCTATTTTTAAGAAAAAACATAAATTTATTTACTCTTTTACTCAAAAGGAATCTGCTTTTGTAGCGGCCTTAACATTAGCATTTATTCAATATGGCAAGAAAAATGGATTTATATTAACAATATCAAATATTGTACATGAGTCCCTCTTAGAACCTAATTGGGGAATGTCAAATACATTTCCTCTTGAAATATATTGGCATCGAAATGGTGACTATTCATCACCCAAAACTTTTACTTCAAACAAAAATCATTATATCCTGAACCGTTTTCATCATATTAAAAAAGAAAACAAAAAATCTAAATTAAATATATTTCAGTATACCATATTTCTTATTCTTATAATTTTAATAACATTATTTTGTTTTTATTATTTGTACATATATTTGTTTGATACCTTAGGAGACTGACTTCCAGCTGCCAATACTATTTGAAGTACCCCACCCCATTCCCTTTCTTCCTCCCGAAAATGTATCATGTATAACAGGCGATTTTTTTTTTTTTTTTTTTTGGCTGGAACCAAGTACATTATCAAATAAAATTTTAGTATATTATAAAAAAAATAGATACAATTATGTCAAATCAAAATCCAGTTTTAAGTGATACAGAAGAGATGGAGGAAAATGATTCAGATACTTCAATGGAACTGGAAGAATTGAATAACCCCTCAACTTCAACTTCTACTGCAAAGACAAAAAAATCAATGCTAAATCAAACCAGCAGGACACAGGATGATGATGATTCGGATACTTCACTGGAACTGGAAGAATTGAATAACCCCTCAACTTCAACTTCTACTCCAAAGACAAAAAAATCAAAGCTAAATCGAACCAGCACGACACAGGATGATGATGATTCACTGGAAGATTTTACAACTTCAGCTCCCAAAAAATCAAAGTCAAACCGAACCAACACCCGTCAACGAACACGGGGAACCTCACCAGGCCCAGACACTAGAAGGAGATCATCTTCGGATATTAGATATAACAAACGTATATTATTTCCATTTAAATATTCTATCACGATGAATGATGTGGTAAAAGAGTGTATATATAAGGTAATAGTATCTGAAAATATAAATGACATTACATTTAACAAGAAATTCTTCACATTTGTAAATTGTAAAACTTTACCATTAAGATTGTTAATTCACCAGTATATTACATTATCAATGTATATAATTATAAATACCAATTATGAACCTAGATCCCGTGGTTCATGTTATCAAGCTGATGGATCCTATCATTTTCCCACGTCGTTTTGTGGAGATTTGCTCATTATCCGAAAAATATAGGACATTGTTGGCCTGGGAGGAATCGGTAGAAATCTTAAATGGAAGATAAATCCAGCTCATGTTTCAGATAATGGTTGTGGGAACCGACCTGTGAGATTTATATTTATTTAATTTATATGAATTTATATTTACGTTAATTTATATATTTCGATAGCAATTGTATAATGTTAAGTGGACTGTATTTCTGCAATAATCTCATAATCTCACAAATCGATCCTCTACACATTAGGGGGGGTTTATATTTATATATATGCAGCCAATCTAACTGCAGAATTAACTACATACATTAAAAAGGTTCCTTATCTTATTTGTACAGCAGGTATAACCAGGATGTAGACCACATTTTCCCTCTTTGAGGTAGCTTCCACGCGCTGGTAACTGAAGCACAAACATGCTTCCTCATCTTGACCTGTTAAAAGGGCGCTAGCTGTAAAGCCAGAAACCTAGTATATGACAGGTATTTCAGAGAAACATTGTACATGTAACAATAAAGACCTGGCTTAATTACCTTTAGTATGAGGCGATTTCGCGTTCTAACCGGCTAACCCTACCCAATGACATTAATGGCCACTAATGATAGATAATGGGTTTCGGAAAGAACACTTAACTTGAATTTGTAGACAGCGTGTTGATAATGGTACACTTTTAGTTTCCATAACACTACGTCCAAGTAAATTTAACAGGAGCCGAATTTGCTCCCGTGTGAGCCTCTGGTCTAGTCTCAACAATGGCTGCATCTAACACTCCATACTATTGACGCCTGGCCCACATTGTCCAGATATGATAGGAGCCAAATTTGCTCCACACGTCTCAGAGGTGACACAACAATGGCTGCCCTCCTTCCTCCCTCACGCCTGGCTTACATTGTCCAGATTTCAGAAAGTGATAGAAGGGTCACATTTACTCTACTTTAATATTGATAATTAAGTTAATTTATATGAGATGTTTTATGATGGTAAAGTCCAAAGACTAATGTATTTAAGAATAATTCCCAGCAGAATAGCTGGTGAATTTATAATGGTATGTGGTGATGATATCCCGTTTTCTATAGACGGTAATTCCACTACAAGTTACGTTTTCTATGGGTAACTTGTTTTTACAATACAGCTATTATCTGTATGATTATTAAATGGTGTCGGATTTTCCGACATAATTCCCCAGGGGGCTGCTCACGGGTCGAAGTCCTCTTTAGAACAGACGAACACCGATACTCCTCCTTCGAATTATTAGATTAATTTGATGTTAGTAGTTAGTAATCACACATTTGTGCGTCTGTTCGTACAGGACGGATGTCCCGTACTAGAGTTGTAGGGGTTAGAAGTCTAATGCGATTTCATTTCCCTGTCAACTCTTGAAAGGGTAATATTCAAGCCTAATTACATATTATTTAACCCAGAAGACTGGATGTGATCAAGTACTACAGTCAAGTATGATTCAGGGACTGCAGTGAGATCAGTGACATTATATATAACTTGAAGTTTGTTCAGGTAACTAGTCACTGATATATAAACACTGAGGCCCATGGAATACATCTTGATTAAATAATAAATGTATCAAATCAGTCATCAGATTTATTGGGGTTTAATTTAGTTAATTGATTCAGAAGATTGAATAGCTCATCATTAAAGTAAAGTATGGTTCTGAGACTGCAGTGGGTTCAGTGACATTGGTCGCAGTGACTTGTAGCTGTTTTAGGCTACTGTTCACTGATTTGCCACTGAAGCCTCATGAACTCATCTCCAGCTTTAAATGATGATACTAACATCAACTTCTGTTGGTATAGTCAGCTGAAATCTCCTTAGTATAATTCTACTGGAGAAATATAATCAGCTGACAAATTTAGATTTCTACTGGTATTGTTTATCTGCAGGCATAGGTCTCCTCAGGCTTGATACTGGGCCTGAGAGTAATTTACCTCCTGCAGACTTTAACATGGTTATGCCCTGATATTTAGTAGGGCTATCGATGGTAGTAGTCTGTCCCCACAAGGACAGCCATTTGGCATTTGATTTGCTCAAATTTACCTGCAGCTGCTTGATAATAGCTTTCCAGGTCAGCATAATCAACTTGAGATTGTTGTGACAAATCTTCACATTTCTTGATCTGTCTTGTTAAGTGGCCTTTAAGACCTGCAAGGGTTCTTTTCATTCTCCCTGCATTATCCATACTGGCTAGTTGGTGAAGCCTTGTGGGGCTTGTACTTGGGCTGCTCATAATACTGAACAAGCACTGATGGTAGCCTAGGGTAAATTCTGCACTCACTAGGCAATAATCCTACCTCTACTAGAGGTTAGCACTTAAAATTAATACACATTATATATATACAATCATACACACTAATGATTTGAGTGATAAACCAGTGTCATGGAAGTACCTTTAGGTTAGCTCTTCTATATCACCCTAGGATGGTAGAGACACTAATTAATCACTCAAAGGTGTAATGATCATAAGTAAATTATTATATATACAACTCAATTCGAGTTGATAAAAATTACACCCAAAATAGGGTCTGCACCATTCATTAATGGTGTTAGGTTATTCAATATAGTACAACTGACTATGGTAATAATGGGACTAGGATGAACGATAATAGTTCAACTAGTCAATTTTAATATCCTACCCTGTTGTGGGTTGGCAATTAGTAAATATTATACTGTGATCACTAGTGCAATATATATTAAATGATTCTCTATTTTGGAGAAATAATATACACAATTATTGATAATAGCCTCTTAATTAGCCTCTATGAAACTTCTAATATTATCTAGAAGTATTAAATATTATTAGTGACCTCGCGAAATAAAGTCCACAAAATTCGTAGATAATCCCTCGCGAAATGTAACACCACGAAATCCGTGAACAATCTTGCGAGGACACAGCCACTAATTTGGCTGGCTTCTATATTAGCGCTGTCATTTCACGAAATAACACGCCACCAAATATCTGTGGGTGTGCATGAAACCGCTGACGAAGCTGAACCCGGCTGAGGGAGGCTCCTGAGCTCCCTCGAGGCTACGCTGCCGTCTTGACTGCTGGCTTTGTTTAAATAACACTGCACTAGTATATTTAATGAATCCACTGGTTAACTGGTTCATCCGGTACTAAAATGACCAAATGTGGGTTCAAAGGTCCAAATATTCCGGTTCCGAAGGTCCAAATAATGTGGGAACCGACCTGTGAGATTTATATTTATTTAATTTATATGAATTTATATAGAATTTATATTTACATTAATTTATATACTTCGAAAGCAATTGTATAATGTTAAGTGGACTGTATTTCTGCAATAATCTCATAATCTCACAAATCGATCCTCTACACATTAGGGGGGGTTTATATTTATATATATGCAGCCAATCTAACTGCAGAATTAACTACATACATTAAAAAGGTTCCTTATCTTATTTGTACAGCAGGTATAACCAGGATGTAGACCACATTTTCCCTCTTTGAGGTAGCTTCCACGTGCTGGTAACTGAAGCACAAACATGCTTCCTCGTCTTGACCTGTTAAAAGGGCGCTAGCTGTAAAGCCAGAAACCTAGTATATGACAGGTATTTCAGAGAAACATTGTACATGGAACAATAAAGACCTGGCTTAATTACCTTTAGTATGAGGCGATTTCGCGTTCTAACCGGCAAACCCTACCCAATGACATTAATGGCCACTAATGATAGATAATGGGTTTCGGAAAGAACACTTAACTTGAATTTGTAGACAGCGTGTTGATTATGGTACACTTTTAGTTTCCATAACACTACGTCCAAGTAAATTTAACAGGAGCCGAATTTGCTCCCGTGTGAGCCTCTGGTCTAGTCTCAACAATAGCTGCATCTAACACTCCATACTATTGACGCCTGGCCGACATTGTCCAGATATGATAGGAGCCAAATTGGCTCCACACGTCTCGGAGGTGACACAACAATGGCTGCCCTCCTTCCTCCCTCACGCCTGGCTTACATTGTCCAGATTTCAGAAAGTGATAGAAGGGTCACATTTACTCTACTTTAATATTGATAATTAAGTTAATTTATATGAGATGTTTTATGATGGTAAAGTCCAAAGACTAATGTATTTAAGAATAATTCCCAGCAGAATAGCTGGTGAATTTATAATGGTATGTGGTGATGATATCCCGTTTTCTATAGACGGTAATTCCACTACAAGTTACGTTTTCTATGGGTAACTTGTTTATACAATACAGCTATTATCTGTATGATTATTAAATGGTGTCGGATTTTCCGACAATGGTATTCTTTCAAATTATTGTGCACAATACACTGAAAAAATTAATAAATCAGCTTCTAGAAACAGTGAAAATAAAAATATATTCATTTATATAAAATTACTAACTAATTTATGGACATTTTTAACTGTACAAAAAGATAATGAGTGGCAAAATGCTCTTAGAAATAATCTTATTGATGAAATTGGAAAATTAAGTAAAATAATGAAAGCAACATGTAAAAATATTTATAAAGTAGGTTTTTGTGTTGAAAAATCTCCAATATATACACCAGAAAATTTTGCCAAATATTTAGATGAAGTAAGAAATATGAAACACTTAAATTGTAATGTTAGTAAAATGTCTAAGGAAGAAGCGATATAACTTCATTTTTCCCTATTACAAAAATTTAATGATATCATAAAAACTGATACTCATATGTATGAAGTTCAATATTATCTGGCATATATACCACCAGATCATTGGAAGGAGTCTCAAAATGAAAGTAATGAAGTTAAGGGAGAACAAGTTTTTTATAACAATTTAAACAAGTTAAGCTTTAATCCATATACATGCAAAATATCTATTATGTAAATCCCGTTTTCATTTAATCAATTTCATCACATCCACCTATAGTTGTTGGGATATAAGTAGAGGTAGTAGATATTGGAAAATTAGTTTACATATTATTTTGATTATGGGGTGCTTTTTTTATTGTAATAAAAAATAATAAGCATAATGACTACATCACTGAAATATATATACCAAATTAATAATAATTCTTCAGAAAAGAATTTGTTATGGTTGACATTCAACCAAAATAATACTTATATTGATGATTTATATCCAGGTTTATCGGAATCATCTTGTAGGTTAGCTCTCAATCGATTAATTTATATAATGTACTCAATAACAAAAAATATAGATGAGGTTAGTATTAGTAATCATCAAGTTCAATTTTGGAGTGAGCACAATTCTGAAATTTTCATCCAACAAATATATTATATCGCTGGTTTAACTACTAAACCAGCCTCAAATTTAATTAGTTATCATACAATTAAATATGATCCAGAAATGTTTATTAAAATATTAAAACAAAAGGCGCCTCAATCTTACAAATTACTACAACGTTTTGATTCGAAATTAATTTACTTTTCTCTTCTTACAAATTTATGGCATACTCTTCTCATGCAAAAAACACAAGACATTAATATAATAAAGAACAGTATTATACATCATCTTATAAATAATTGTTTTTATAATGAAGACCAACCAATAATTGAATCTGGAATACTTGACATATACACACCTTTTTACAGTCCTATGCATATCAGTAAATTAATTAACAGAGTCATTGAACCTTACCATAAAAATACAAATAATATACATATTATAGAAACTAAAGATCTTACTCATTTACATTATGAACTTGTGATATCTTTACATAAAAAAACAGATATTGTATCTAATAAAATAACGGCAATGGTAGCTTACTTACCTAATAAATATCAAAATAATCATAACCTAATAAGATCTTTTCCCTATAAATTAATCAAAGATAATCCTTCAGATATATTAAAGAATATTTTAACTAATTATAAATATTTCTATACAAAAAATAGAGAAATAATGTTGGCGAAAAACAATAAAATTTTGAACAAAAAAAGTAGAAGTAGAAGTAAAAGTAAAAGTAGAAGTAAAAGTAGAAGTAAAAGTAAAAGTAGTAGAAGTAAAAGTAGTAAAAATAAAAGTAGTAGAAGTAAAAGTAGCAAAAATAAAAGTAGAAGTAGGAGTAGAATTAGAAGTAAAAGTAGAAGTACAAGTGGAAGTAGAAGTAAAAATATAAATAGAAATAAAAGTAGAAGAAAAAAAAGTAGTATAACAGGCAATAAAAATAGTGGAAATATAAATATGAAAAAAATACGTCAAAATAGTACTAGTACTAGTACTAGTAGTAGTGGTAGTAGCAGTAGGAATAATAGTCCAAAAAATTCGAGTTTAAGGTCAAATCAACCTAAAAAGAACAAATGAGATCAAATTTTAAATAATAGAGTGAGTAAAACAAGCCAAAGCAGAAGCCCTCTAAAAACTATTTATTTTATACCCAAAAATAAAAAAAAATACTAAAAAAGGATTGAAAAGTATATTAAAAAGTAGAAGATGGGATAACAACATTAATTATTTAGAATACAAAAATTAAATATTATTGTATAATTTTCCATACCACTTATAATAAATAATAATTTGGAATACAAAACATATATATAATAATAAAGATCTTTTTCAAATTTAAATAATTTTAAAATAATATGTTTCATAACTATAAGATGATGATAAGATTTTTCAGTCATAATTATAGAAGTTTCATTATTATGTTTTTTTTTATTTTGAATATGTGAAAATACTTCTTCATCACTCGATGCAAGTTGAACAGGAATCCTATTATGTTTAATTAGATACATAAGAATTCTAAATTGATTATGTTCATAAATATTACTTGTTATAATTTGTATTTTTTTTGTATATTCAATCATGTTTTCCAGTTCAATAGTAATTTTATAACATAATATTCTAGTTTGATCAAATAAGCAATAAGTTAACTTTAATTGGTACATTTTTAACTCTTCTAATTTATTGAGATATCCTTTATAATCATAAGAGTTATGTTCAACATTCATATTTTTTATTATTATCAAATTATATATTATTATTAAAAAAAAATATATATAAAAATAAACAAATTACCAAAATGCAAATATTTGTAAAAACTTTAGCTGGAAAATCAATAACAGTAGATGTGGAGTCTAATGAATCTATTCAAAGTGTAAAAAACAAAATTCAAGATAAAGAAGGTATACCACCAGATCAACAGAGGTTGATATTTTCCGGGAAACAGTTAGATGATCAACACACTATAAGTGATTATAATATTCAAAAGGATTCAACCCTCCACTTGGTATTAAGATTACAAGGAGGAGGATAATCAATCATTAAAATTCCCTCTTATGTTTTTTATTTTAAAAGGGCCACATACATGACTTTCAATTTTTCCTCATAATATTTGAAAATGACATGCCGCCTAATTTTGTAAGTTAAGGAAACCAAACCAGATTCTGGAGTCCACGGAAATTGACAGAGATATACTGCTGAAGGTAAATGACAAATTCCATATTTCCTACCATAAGCCCTAATCTCATTTAAAATGGTTTTATTTATACAGGAATGTCGACAAAGTACCCTTACATCTGACGAATGAATATTTAAATGGGTACTCATCTTTATAATCATAGGAGGCGATGGCACAACTAAAGCTAAGATTATATTAGAATTTGGATAAACATAAACACATACATTATCAATTAGAGGGTGAGTCTTTAGGAGAGATTCGATCTCACCTAAACTTACATATTCGCCATTCTTTAATCTTTGGAAATTTATTTTACGATCAATTATGCGTAACATTCCTGATTCACAATTAATCTCCCCAATATCACCAGTTTTAAAACTCCAAATACCTCTTTTGGATAAGAAAAAGTCTCCACCATCATCTCCTTTTCCAGTAATCCTTGAATATTCTCGGGCCACCATAGGACCACTCACTACAACTTCCCCTCTAGGATGTGGCTTATCTGTCGTTTTAAGATCTCCTTCAATCCAATCAATTAATGATAGTTTTACTCTATAATTAGGATCACCACAATGTAATACATCATCACTTTTGTTGCTGCTAGTAATACAAGCTGTAGTTTCTGTGGTACCATACCCTATTATTACTGAACAATTGAATAGCGTTCGAAGCTTTTGGTATGACTCTTTTGAAATTAAATCACCTCCAATGATAACTGTCATCAATCGATTACCAAAAAACTGCTCACATATTTTCCGTAAAATATATTTATCCCAAACATGAGTAATCCATTTCAGTTTAAAAAAAATTTCAAAGGCTATATGATCCCAAATTGAATAATTATTTTTTGTAATTCCATTCATTATATATTTTAACATAGAGGATACCAAAAAAACACAAGTAGGTTGAGCTTCAATAAAATCCCCATGACATCCTTCCAAGATCTGCGGACTTTTGTTAGTTAATGTAGAGGGTGAGGAATAGGCAATTGTAATATTCATAGCAATGCAAGATAATTCAATTATTAATTCTGTGACATAAGCCAATGGAAGATATGCTAAGTATAAGTTCCCCAATTGTCGATAATCAGCACGAATACAAAATGCTGATACCGCAGAGAAAATATTACCATGAGTTAACTTCACTCCTTTAGGTTCGTCAATAGTACCACAGGTATACATGATAAATGCCACATCACTCTCATCAATAAATTTAATGTTATCCTTACATATATCCTCATTTTCTTTGCCGGCAAATATTAAACTATAATATGAAATTATGTTAAAATTGTCACTCGTTTTATATGGTGAAACTGTTGGTCCTATTTTATTGATATGATCATCTAAGATAATGACATAATCTATTTGAGGACAAGTAGGTAAAATTTCCTTTTGGAGTTTAGCTAATAATGGTCCACAAGAGGTAATAATAATTCGAATTTCTGTTTCCAAAAGAGAATTGAAAATTGTTTTGGGGGGCAAGTTTGTTGGAAGACTGACGACAATTGCCCGTTGTCTAAGGCATCCAAGTGCTGCAATAAGCCATTCTTTCTGGGTTTCAGCATATATGGCAATCGATTGTTGTTGATTTATCCTATTATCATTATTATTATTATTAAAGTTAAAATAATAGTTAAAATCAATGCCGAATTTAATTACCAATTCATTGACCTCTTGATAAGACTGGTATATATATTTTCCTAGATTAAATTTTTCTATACATTTGTTTCTACCAAATCCTTGTCTTTTTTCTAAAAGCAGTCGAGTACCTAGACAATCATCTAAACCATAATTGGCAGCAGCAAATTGTAGAATAGAAGGGGCTGTAATTGCTTGAGACTTTATTAAATTATTAACTAGAAAAAATCCATCATATCTTCCTCCCTTTTTGAAGCTCATATTTAGAAAAAAAATAGTCTTGGTTTCTTATTATATTTATATATATATATATAAAAAATACAGATTCAGCACTTTGAGATTTGGGGAAACGACAATTTATATTTTTTTTTGAGATATATACAAGAGTTGTTACATTCTTGTACAGCCACTAGTACGCGTAGCGTTTCGGGCAGGTCCCTGGAATACGATCCCCTGCCGCGAAGAATCGTTTTTTCATCCAAGTACACATTTTACTGTTGCGTTAAACAGAGGCTACAGTTAAGGAATTGCGCCCAGTAAATCCTCCCCGGCCAGGATACGAACCCATGACATAGCGCTCGCGGAACGCCAGGCGAGTGTCTTACCACTACACCACGGAGACTGTAATATCATTACATTATTATTAGCTGTTTTACACTAATCAAGTGTGGACCACTCACTGAAGGTCCCAACACAATCCTGACTTCTCATCCTTTCCCTCCTTATCCTCGTCCTCTTTTCCTTCTTATTACTAATCACTTTCCGCATTGATATTAAATTTAATTCTATCAAATGGAACTAGGTCATTAATATTTTAGCTAACAGCTTACATTCCACCTCATTATTACCATCCTGAAGCTCAAAATCTGATCATTGTAGTAATAACCAGTGGCTGCATCCTCAATTTCCTCTTTAGAGAGAGCTAAGTCATATGACATATGACATTCTACAAGACTAGGGTCAGCCTTTTGTAGTTCACTCAAGGTGGTACCCATGCCTTGGGCAGATGTGGCAGGAGGTAATGGTAGACTCTCCACTGTGTCCTCGGCCTCGTCATCGAGTCGGGCCATGAACGTATCCACAAGGTCCACTTGGTCACCAAGCAGCTTTAAGATTTTAGAGAGAGAGAGAGAGAGAGTGAATGAGAAAGAGAGAGTGAATGAGAAAGAGAGAGTGAATGAGAAAGAGAGAGAGAGAGAGAGGAGGACTCAAATAGAAAACGGGATTCAATGAGATGATGACAGTTTCCTGTCAGGCTATATACAAGACAGAGCCCCTCCACACATTCTTCACAGTTGCTCTCCACACGCGACCAGGTCAGTGTTCTCATTTCCTTACCATAACAGATTTTTTTTTTTATATATATTATACCAGAGTGTTTTTTTTTTTTACAGTGAAACTGTGGGTATGGGTTGTTAATGTCATCCAAATATTTTTGTGCTTGTGAATTATTTTTTAAATTTGTGTTTTAATCTTTTAATAGTGACGAAAATATATCTTCGTTTCCCTTAAAAAAGTCGCTTAATGCTGTAATGATAATGTGACGGTACTGTGGCAATTCTCCAAATTCGGAACTATTTAATATATCCACCGTAATGAGATGAGGTGGAATATTTTGTATATAATCATAAAAACATACAAATATACGGAAAAAAGGAGATACTAGATTTTTACAGTTTAGTGTTTTATTTTCTTTGCTCATGGTATTGCCTAACTTTATATTTCTGAGGGATAAGCTATTTTTATATACAATTAGGAGGAAAATTATATAATAGTCTAAAGCTTGTCCTCGTATGTCATAAACTGTCCAATATAAAGCATCCATAAACTTTTCATCATTCAGATATTTCTCGCTCTGTGAGGCAATGAGACAGAGCCGATCCACACTTGATTCACAGTTGATCTCCATCCACGCGATCAGGTCAGTGTTCTCATTTCCTTGCCATAAAGGATTTTTATTTTGATATTCTAATAGACTGTGATATACATCACTATGGTTCTCAGATAAATATGCAAGTGATGGTTTTATGAATGGTGAATTAATTTTATAGCAAGAATATATTAGACGGTATAAAATAGGAATATATAAATATTTTTTAAAAGTATCCAATAGTTTTAAATCATGGAGATAAACCATGTGATATAGTGCGCCATGAATTGCTGATTCCATTGACTCGTTTGGCAATATATCTGTAAAGAGAGAATGAAATATTTCACCAATGGCATGAATCATAATGCGGAAAGTAATATTTTCATTAAAATAGATTGGGATGGTTTTAGATTTTTGAGCAACATTTATTAATTCTTTAACTGCCCATATATTTGTATCATTTACATCGCCCAGTTTATTTAGAAAAAATACGGAATATTCACGAAGTTTGTCAGATATAAATTTAAGAGAATTTTCTGACCACCTTTCAATTTTATTTAATAAATTATTTTCATGAAGTATTTTTTGGAATTCAGGAGACATTTTGAATTTTCCACTTTTTATCTTACCAGAAATATTTCTTTTTCTGTGTGAAGAAATAAATATACTTTTAATTTGGGAATCAAGAGTTTAAATATACATGATATTGATAGCAATTCATGGCTTAATTTTTCTCCATTATCGCCTAATTCCCATATATTTTCAGTTTCCAGTGTATTGAGAGCGGAAAATATAAGATCTGGAATGTTAGTCATCACACCATGTCTAGGAAGAAAAATGTTAGTATCACGTATATAAAACGTCATGTTAACTTCCCTGACTAATTCTGGTGGAAGGATAGTTTCAATGGGGATCACTCGACTTATGATTTGAATAAACCAATTAGTTAATCTACGGGAATCTAGAATAAGATTATTTTCTGTTGTAGATATATCTAGAAGAACCACTGGAAGACATCCCACAATACGTGTATCTTCTTCCTTTTGTTGGTGCTCCGTAAAAGTTGATTCCAAAGAAGTTAATGAATTTAATTTTAGTTTGAATAGGTCACTAATGTATTTACGATTGGCCCAAGTTATAATTACATCCCCTCCAGGAGCGTTGAGTGTTTCTTTAATTGAAAGTATACATGTTTTTTTATGGACATCATCTTCGTCTTTATACTGAAATACGATTTGTGAACTAGGTGGAGAGGCTACAAAAACATTTGATGGTTTTTTATGCCAGTTAAAATTCATATCCATTTTTTATGTAAAAAAAACTTAAAATTATGTTTAAAAAAATGTTAACATTCATAATAATTTTAATAGCATCAGGGAGTGTGGATAGTAATGAACTTGAAGTTATTATCAAACCTGGTGTTGTTTTTGCCCGCCAGTATAAAACACTGTTAGTAGATTCACAGGAAAGATTGTTCTATAGCTTCAACTTTACAATTTATGAAAACATTTTCAATCAATTTTTAAATCTTTTGAATAGTTGTAAGCAAAAATGTCCTTTTGAAACATTTAATGGAATTTATAAACTTATTCAAATTATTAATCGACAACAAGAACTTATAAAAAAATATAAATTTTTAAAAAATTCTGATACAATAATATCCAATGATCATTTTGTATGGAAATATCCACATAAAGAAATTATTTCTGAACAAATTATTTTTTTCAAGGAAACAATTGAAATGTTAAATTCAATTAACAAAACAGAATTAAATCGTAGAGAATTGTGTGTATATATCAGTTTTATACATAGTACCATAAATACAATTATATCAGACATTGAACACACAGAAGTAGAATTAGATTTAATGTATTCTACAGGAATACTCTCAAGATATATATTCAATCGTTTACCATTTGAAAAGGACTTAATTCAGATTCGAAATCGAAAAAAATTGATCTTTAATGATTCATCAATTGATGATTTAATGTCAATTTATTATAAACTCTGCCGGGTGTCAGTATATTATACTGATAACAGGTTTATATTAGTAGTTTATTTTCCCATAGTTACCACCAATAATCCACCTAATCATGGATTTTTGTATTCAGTAATACCAGTTTATACAAATGTTAACGAAAATTGGAGTGCATCTTTAGAAGTTGAAGATAACAAGTACTTAATGGTATTACAAATTGAAAGTGAATATTGGTATATGGTAATGTCAAAGGAAAACTTTGATGTTATTAATAGTACCTTAGTCATCATTAGTTTTTCATATTTTAATTTAAATTCACACAAATCTCACAATTGTATTAGTGCTGCTTTTAATCAATCTGATGAGGCTATTTTAGAATTATGTAATTATAAATTAACACAAAAATTCAATCCTATATTTATACCTATTGTACCTGGAATTTGGATTTATTCTATTAATAATATCTTAAAATTAAACATATTATGTGGTGGTAATATTAGTCATCGCTTATATCAACAACATATATTATATCCGGGTGTTAGTTTATTAGAATTGAATAGGGCATGCTATGCCTTTTCAAATTTTTCAGAAACATCATCTGATGGATTAAGATTATTTTATAATTATAATACGGTATTTTCACATCTAAATAAGATACTAATAAATACACATCAATCTACTAATTTCCTGAAAAAAATCATTGAGAACAATAATAATCCCAATACACACATGCATTTAATCGATGTGTATTATTTGTCAATAATAAATCAATATTTTATTATTTTATGTATATGCCTTATATCCATATTAATTATATATAT
Organism: Procambarus clarkii; assembly: GCF_040958095.1. NCBI lineage: Eukaryota > Metazoa > Arthropoda > Malacostraca > Decapoda > Cambaridae > Procambarus > Procambarus clarkii. The sequence continues at coordinate 35,847,910 of NC_091193.1, forward strand.
TATTATAACAATTTGTTTATGTCATTATTGTTATAAACACTATTGTAATGCTACTACTACTACTACTACTACTACAACTACAACTCCAGTTAACACTATGAATTTAACAACTAGTAGTAATACACAACCAGAATCCACCCCATTAATAATGTCATCCTTTTCATTACCCCCTAATCTAACCCCCCTATCCTCCTCTACCCCCTCTCCCTCCTCCTCCTCCTCCTTCTTCTTCTTTTTCTTCTTCACCTTCTTTTCATCCTCTGCCTTCAGCCACTATATATATGAATGAGAATTCTATTTATGATTCACCACGTGAACATTATATGACAATGAAAGGAAATAAATAAAAATGATTACTATTATTTATTTTCTTATAATAATTTACTTATTTATATGTACAATAATTATAGGAGGTGAGGCGATACAAAGAAAAAGAAAGTTATTTCACTATGGTATAACATAGTGTGGTAGTGCTATGTGGGGTTGTGTGGAAGTGTGGTGGGGTGTGTGGCAGTGTGGTGGGGTGTGTGGTAATGTGGTGGGGTTGTGTAGTATTGTGGTGGGGTGTGTGGTAGTGTTGTGGGGGGGTGTGGTTATGTGGTGGGGTCGTGTTGTAGTGTGGAGGAGTGTGTGATAGTATGGTGGGTTTGTGTGGTGGGGTGTGTGGTAGTGTGTGGGGGTTTTTGTAGTGAGGTTGGGTGTGTGGTAGTGTGGTGGGGTGTGTGGTTGTGTGGTGGGGTCGTGTGGTTTTGTGGACGGGTGTGTGATAGTGTGGTGGGGTTGACTGGTTGTGTGGTGGGATTGTGTGGTAGTATAGTGGGATATGTGGAAGTGTTGTGGGGTGAATGGAAGTGTGGTGGGTTGTGTAGTAGTGTGGTGGGGTGTTTGGTAGTGTGGTGGGGGTCGGTGGTAGTGTGGTTGGATGTATGGCAGTGCGGTGGGTTGTGTGGTAGTGTTGTGGGTTGTGTGGTGGTGTGGTGTGGTGGATTTGTGTGGTAGTGTGGTGGGGTGTGTTGTATTGTGGAGGGGGTGTGTAGTAATGTGGTGGGGTGAGTTGTAGTGCGGTGGGGTTGTGTGGAAGTGTGGTGGGGTGTGTGGTAGTGTAGTGGGGTTGTGTAATATTGTGGTGGGGTGTGTGGTAGTATGGTGGGGTGTTTTGTAGTGTGGTGGGGATGTGTGGAAGTGTTGTGGGGTTGTGTGGTAGCGTGGTGGGGTGTGTGGTAGTGTGGTGGGGTGTGTGGTAGTGTGGTGGGGTGTGTGGTAGTGTAGTGGGGAGTGTGGTAGTGTTAGGTGTGGATGTGTGGTGGGGTTGTGTCAAGACGCTAGTGCTCTTTAGAGTTGAGTACTGCTGCACAATGACAGCCCCTTTCAAAGCTGGAGAAATTGCTGACCTGGAGAGCGTGCAGAGATCCTTTGCTGCTAGAATCCACTCAGTAAAATATCTAAACTATTGGGACCGACTAAAGAGCCTAAAACTGTACTCCCTTGAGCGCAGGCGGGAGAGGTACATAATAATTTACACGTGGAAAATATTAGAGGGGCTGGTCCCAAACCTGCACACAGAAATAACATCACATGAGACCAGAAGACATGGCAGGATGTGCAGAATACCCCCGTTGAAAAACAGAGGTGCAACTGGTACTCTGAGAGAGAACTCTATCAACATCAGAGGTCCGAGACTGTTCAACACGCTTCCACTACACATAAGGGGCATAACTGGCCGACCCCTCACAGTGTTCAAGAGAGAACTGGATAAGCACCTCCAAAGGATACCTGATCAACCAGGCTGTGACTCGTACGTCAGGCTGCGAGCAGCCGCGTCCAACAGCCTGGTTGATCAGTCCGGCAACCAGGAGGCCTGGTCGACGACCGGGCCGCGGGGACGCTAAGCCCAGGAAGCACCTCAAGGTAACCTCAAGGTAAGGTAAGGTAGTGTGATGGGGTGTGTTGCAGTGTGGTGGGGTGTTTGGTAGTGTGGTGGAGTGTGTGGTACTGTGGTGGGGTGTGTATAGTGTTCTGGGGTGTGTGGTAGTCTGGTGGGGTTGTGTGGTACTGTTGTGGGGTTGTGTGGTAGTGGTGGTTGTGTGGTAGTGAGGTGGGGTGCGTTGTAGTATGGTGGGTTGTGTGGTAGTGTGGTGTGGTAATTTTTGTGTGGTAGTGTGGTGGGTTGCGTTGTAGTGTGGTGGGGTGTGTGGCAGTGTGGTGGGGTGTGTGTAGTGTTTTGGGGTGTGGGGTAGGGTGTGTGGTAGTGTGGGTGGGTGTGTGGTAGTGTGGTTGGGGGGGTGTGGTTGCGTGGTGGGGTCGTGTCGTAGTGTGGTGGAGTGTGTGATAGTGTGGTGGGGTTGTGTGGTAGTGTGGTGGGGTGTGTGTAGTGTTTTGGGGTGTGTGGTAGGGTGTGTGGTAGTGTGGGTGGGTGGGTGGTAGTGTGGTGGGGGGGGTGTGGTTGCGTGGTGGGGTCGTGTCGTAGTGTGGTGGAGTGTGTGATAGTGTGGTGGGGTTGTGTGGAAGTGTGGTGGGGTGTGTGGTAGTGTTGGGGGTGTGGTAGTTTGTTGGGGTTTTTGTAGTGTGGTTGGGTGTGTCGTAGTGTGGTGGGGTGTGTGGTAGTGTGGTGGGGTGTGTGGTTGTGTGGTGGGGTCGTGTGGTTTTGTGGTGGGGTGTGTGATAGTGTGGTATGGTTGACTGGTTGTGTGGTGGGGTGTTTGGTTGTGTGGTGGGATTGTGTGGTAGTATAGGGGGATATAAGGTAGTGTTGTGGGGTGTATGGAAGTGTGGTGGGTTGTGTGGTAGTGTGGTGGGGTGTTTGGTAGTGTGGTGGGGGTCTGTGGTAGTGTGGTGGGATGTTTGGTAGTGTGGTGGGGTGTGTGGTAGGGTGTGTGGTGGGGTGTGTGTTGTGATCTGGGATGTGTGGTAGTTTGGTGGGGTTGTGTGGTAGTGTGGTTGGGTGTGTTGTAGTGTGGTGGGGTGTGTGATAGTGTAGTGTGGAGTGTGGTAGTGTGGTGGGGATGTGTGGTAGTTTGGTGGGATGTTTGGTAGTGTGGTGGGGTGTGTGTTGTGATCAGGGGTGTGTGGTAGTGTGGTGGGGTGTGTGGTAGTGTGGTGGGGTGTGTGGTAGTGTGGTGGGGTGTGTGGTAGTGTGGTGGGGTGTGTGGGAGTGTGGTGGGATTCTGTGGTACTGTTATAGGGTTGTGTGGTAGTGTGGTGGGGTGCGTTGTAGTGTGGTGGGGTGTGTGATAGAGTACTGGGGAGTGTGGTAGGGGGAGTGTGGTAGTGTGGTGGGGATGTGTGGAAGTGTGGTGGGATGTTTGGTAGTGTGGTGGGGTGTGTGGTGGGGTGTGTGTTGTGATCTGGGGTGTCTGGTAGTGTGGTGGAGTGTGTGGTAGTTTGGTGGTATTGTGTGATACTGTTCTGGGGTTGTGTGGTAGTGTGGTGGGGTGCGTTGTAGTGTGGTGGGGTGTGTGGTAGTGTAGTGGGAAGTGTGGTAGTATGGTGGGTATGTGTGGTAGTTTGGTGAGGTGTTTGGTAGTGTGGTGAGGTGTGTGGTGGGGTGTGTGGTGGGGTGTGTGTTGTGATCTGGGGTGTGTGATAGTGTGGTGAGGTGTGTGGTAGTGTGGTGGGGTGTGTGGTAGTGTGGTGGGGTGTGTGGTAGTGTGGTGGGATTCTCTGGTACTGTTATGGGGTTGTGTGGTAGTGTGGTGGGGTGCGTTGTAGTGTGGTGGGGTGTGTGGCAGTGTGGTGGGTTGTGTGGTAGTGTGGTGGGGTTGTGTGGTTGTGTGTTTGTGTGGTGGGGTGCCTTGTAGTGTGGTGGGGTGTGTGTTAGTGTGGTGGGGTGTGTATAGTGTTTTGGGGTGTGTGGTAGTGTGGTAGGGTGTGTGGTAGTGTGGTGGGGTGTGTGGTAGTGTGGTGGGGGGGGGTGTGGTTGTGTGGGGGGGCGTGTCGTAGTGTGGTAGAGTGTGTGATAGTGTGGTGGGGTGTGTGGTAGTGTGGTGGGGTGTGTGGTAGTGTGGTGGTGAGTGTGGTAGTGTTGGGGGGTGTGGTAGTGTGTTGGGGTTTTTGTAGTGTGGTTGGGTGTGGTAGTGTGGTTGGGTGTGTGGTAATGTGGTGGGGTGTGTGGTTGTGTAGTGGGGTCGTGTGGTTTTGTGGTGGGGTGTGTGATAGTGTGGTGGGGTTGACTGGTTGTGTGGTGGGGTGTGTGGTGGTGTGGTGAGGTGTGTGGTGGGATTGTGTTGTAGTATAGTGGGATATGTGGTAGTGTTGTGGGGTGTATGGAAGTTGGGTGTAAAGTTGGTTGGGTGTATGGTATTGCGGTGGGTTGTGTGGTAGTGTGGTGGGTTGTGTCGTAGTGTGGTGGGGTGTTTGGTAGTGTGGTGGGGGTCTGTGGTAGTGTGGTGGGGATGTGTGGTAGTTTGGTGGGATATTTGGTAGTGTGGTGTGGTGTGTGGTGGGGTGTGTGTTGTGATCTGGAGTATGTGGTAGTGTGGTGGGGTGTGTGGTAGTGTGGTGGGGTGTGTGGTAGTGTGGTGGGGTGTGTGGTAGTGTGGTGGTATTGTGTGATACTGTTGTGGGGTTGTGTGTTAGTGAGGTGGGGTGCGTTGTAGTGTGGTGGGGTGTGTGGTAGTGTAGTGGGGTGTGTGGTAGTGTGGTTGGGTGTATGGTAGTGAGGTGGGTTGTGTGGTAGTGTTGAGGGTTGTGTAGTAGTGTGGTGTGGTGTGTGGTAGTGTGGTGGAGTTGTGTGGTAGTGTGGTGGGGTGTGTTGTATTGTGGAGGGGGTGTGTTGTAGTGTGGTGGGGTGTGTTGTAGTGTGGTGGGGTGAGTTGTAGTGCGGTGGGGTTGTGTGGAAGTGTGCTGGGGTGTGTGGTAGTGTGGTGGGGTTGTGTAATATTGTAGTGGGGTGTGTGGTAGTATGGTGGGGTGTTTTGTAGTGTGGTGGGATGTGTGGAAGTGTTGTGGGGTTGTGTGGTATCGTGATGGGGTGTGTGGTATTGTGGTGGTGTGTGTGGTGGTGTGTGTGGTAGTGTGGAGGGTGTGTGTAGTGTTCTGGGGTGTGTGGTGGGGTGTGTGGTGGGGTGTGTGGTGGGGTGTGTGGTGAGGTGTGTGGTAGTGTGGTGGTGAGTGTGGTAGTGTTGGGGGGTGTTGTAGTGTCTTGGGGTTTTTGTAGTGTGGTTGGGTGTGTCGTAGTGTGGTGGGGTGTGTGGTAGTGTGGTGGAGTGTGTGGTTGTGTGGTGGGGTCGTGTGGTTTTGTGGTGGGGTGTGTGATAGTGTGGTGTGGTTGACTGGTTGTGTGGTGGGGTGTGTGGTTGTGTGGTGGGGTGTGTGGTGGGATTGTGTGGTAGTGTAGTGGGATATAAAGTAGTGTTGTGGGGTGTATGGAAGTGTAGTGGGTTGTGTGGTAGTGTGGTGGGGTGTTTAGTAGTGTGGTGGGGGTCTGTGGTAGTGTGGTGGGATGTTTGGTAGTGTGGTGGGGTGTGTGGTGGGGTGTGTGGTGGGGTGTGTGTTGTGATCTGGGATGTGTGGTAGTGTGGTGGGGTTGTGTGGTAGTGTGGTGGGGTGCGTTGTAGTGTGGTGGTATTGTGTGATACTGTTGTGGGGTTGTGTGGTAGTGTGGTGGGTTGCGTTGAAGTGTGGTGGGGTATGTGGTAGTGTCTTGGGGTGTGTGTAGTGTTCTGTAGTGTGTGGTAGTGTAGTTGGGTGTGTGGTAGTGTGGTTGGGTGTATGGTAGTGAGGTGGGTTGTATGGTAGTGTTGTGGGTTGTGTGGTAGTGTAGTGTGGTGTGTGGTAGTGTGGTGGAGTTGTGTGGTAGTGTGATGGGGTGTGTTGTATTGTGGAGGGGGTGTGTGATAGTGTGGTGGGTTGTGTTGTAGTGTGGTGGGGTGAGTTGTAGTGTAGTGGGGTTGTGTGGAAGTGTGGTGGGGTGTGTGGTAGTGTGGTGGGGCGTGTGGTAGTGTGGTGGGGTTGTGTAATATTGTGGTGGGGTGTGTGGTAGTATAGTGGGGTGTTTTGTAGTGTTATGGGGATGTGTGGAAGTGTTCTGGGGTTGTGTGGTAGCGTGGTGGGGTGTGTGGTAGTGTGTGGTTGTGTGGTGGGTTTGTGTGGCAATGTTGTGGGGTTGAGTGGTAGTGTTGTGGGGTGTGTGGTATTGTGGTGGTGTGTGTGTTGGTGTGTGTGGTAATGTGGAGGGTGTGTGGTAGTGTGGTGGGGTGTGTGTAGTGTTCTGGAGTGTATGGTAGTGTTGTGGGGTGCGTGGTAATGTGGTGGGGTGTGTGGTAGTGTAGTGGGGTGTGTGGTAGTGTTGTGGGATGTGTGGTAGTGTGGTGGGTGTGTGTGGTAATGTGGTGGGTTCGTGTGATAGAGTGGTGGGGTGTGTGGTAGTGTGGTGGGGTGTGTGTTAGTGTGGTGTGGTGTGTGGTAGTGTGGTGGGGTTGTGTTGTAGTGTAGTGGGGTTGTATGGGAGTGTAGTGGGATTGTGTGGTAGTGTGGTGGGGTTTGTGGTATTGTGGTGGGGATGTGTAGTATTGTGGTGGGGTGTGTGTTATTGTGGTGTTGGGTGTGGTAGTGTGGAGGGTGTGTGGTAGTGTGGTGGGGTGTGTGTAGTGTTCTGATGTATATGGTAATGTTGTGGGGTGCGTGGTAATGTGGTGGGGTGTGTGGTAGTGTGGTGGGGTGTGTGGTAGTGTGGTGGGATGTGTGGTAGTGTGGTGGGTGTGTGTAATAGTGTGGTGGGTTCGTGTGGTAGAGTGGTGGGGTGTGTGGTAGTGTGGTGGGGTGTGTGGTAGTGTGGTGGGGTGTGTGGTAGTGTGATGGGGTTGTGTGGCAGTGTGGTAGGGAGTGTGGTATTGTGGTGGGGTGTGTGGTAGTGTTGTGGTGAGTGTGGTAGTGTTGGGGGGTGTGGTAGTGTGTTGGGGGTTTTGTAGTGTGGTTGGGTGTGTGGTAGTGTGGTGGGGTGTGTGGTAGTGTGGTGGGGTGTTTGGTTGTGTGGTGGGGTCGTGTGGTTTTGTGGTGGGGTGTGTGATAGTGTGGTGGGGTTGTGTTGTAGTGTAGTGGGGTTGTATGGGAGTGTGGTGGGATTGTGTGGTAGTGTGGTGGGGTTGGTGGTATTGTGGTGGGGATGTGTAGTATTGTGGTGGGGTGTGTGGTAGAGTGGTAGTGTATTGGGTAGTGTGGGGGGTGGTAGTGTGGTGGGGTTTTGGTAGTGCTATGGGGTGTGTGGTGGTGTGGTGGAATGTGTGGTAGTGTGGTGAGGTGTGCGTGTATTGTTCTGGGGTGTGTGGTAGTGTGGTGGAGTGTGTAGTAGTGTGGTGAAGTGCTTGGTAGTATGGTAGCGTGTGTGGGAGTGTGGTGGGTTGTGTGGTAATGTGGTGGGGTGTGTGGTAGTGTGGTGGGGTGTGTGATAATGGGGTAGGGTTGATTCGTTTTGTGTTGGGGTGTGTGGTAAGGTGGTAGGGTGTGTGGTAGTGTGGGTGGGATGTGTGGTAGTGTGATGGGGTGTGTGGTAGTGTGGTGGGGTGTGTGGTAGTGTGGTGGGGTTGTGAAGTATTGTATTTGGGCTTGAGTAGTATTGTGGTGGAGGGTGTGGTAGTGTGGTGGGATGTGTTGTAGTGTGGAGGGGTGTGTAGTAGTGTGGTGAGGTTGTGTGGTAGTGTGTTCGGGTGTGTGGTAGTGTGGAGGGGTTGTGTGGTAGTGTGGTGGGGTGTGTGGTAGTGTTGTGGGGTGTGTGGTAGTGTGGTTGGGTTGTTTAGTATTGTTTTGGGGTGTGTGGTAGTGTGGTGGGGTGTTTTGTAGTGTGGTAGGGTGTGTTGTAGTGTGGTGGGAATGTGTGGAAGTGTTGTGGGGTTGTGTGGTAGCGTGGTGGGGTGTGTGGTAGTGTGATGGGGTGTGTGGTTGTGTGGTGGGGTGTGTGGTAGTGTGGAGGGGTGTGTAGTAGTGTGGTGAGGTTGTGTGGTAGTGTGTTCGGGTGTGTGGTAGTGTGGAGGGGTATGTGGTAGTGTGGTGGTGGGTGTTGTAGTGTGGTGGGGTGAGTTGTAGTGAAGTGGGGTTGTGTGGCAGTGTGGTGTGGTGTGTGGTAGTGTGGTGGGGTTTGTGGAAGTGTGGTTGGGTTGTGTAGTATTGTTTTGGGGTGTGTGGTAGTGTGGTGGGATGTTTGGTAGTGTTTCGATGGTCTGTGGTAGTGTAGTGGGATGTTTGGTAGTGTGGAGGGGTGTGTGGTGGGGTGTGTGTTGTGATCTGGGAAGTGTGGTAGTGTAATGGGGTTGTGTAGTAGTGTGGTGGGGTACGTTGTAGTGTGGTGGGGTGTGTGGTAGTGTAGTGGGGAGTGTGGTTGGGATGTGTGGTAGTTTGGTCGGATGTTTGGTAGTGTGGTGGGGTGTGTGGTGGGGTGTGTGTTGTGATCTGGGGTGTGTGGTACTGTGGTGGGGTGTGTGGTAGTGTGGTGGGATTCTGTGGTACTGTTATGGGGTTGTGTGGTAGTGTGGTGGGGTGCGTTATAGTTTGGTGGGGTGTGTGGTAGTGTCGTGGGGTGTGTGTAGTGTTCTGGGGTGTGGTAGTGTAGTGGGGTGTGTGGGTGTGTGGTTGGGTGTATGGTATTGCGGTGGGTTGTGTGGTAGTGTTGTGGGTTGTGTGGTTGTGTGGTGTGGTGTGTGGCAGTGTGGTGGAGTTGTGTGGTAGTGTGGTGAGGTGTGTTGTAGTGTGGAGGGGAGTGTGGTAGTGTGGTGGGGTGTGTTGTAGTGTGGTGGGGTTGTGTGGAAGAGTGTTGGGGTGTGTGGTAGTGTGGTGGGGTGTGTGGAAGTGTGGTGAGGTTGTGTAGTATTGTGGAGGGGGTGTGTGTTAGTGTGGTGGGGTGTGTGGTAGTGTGGTGGGGATGTGTGGAAGTGTTGTGGGGTTGTGTGGTAGCGTGGTGGGGTGTGTGGTAGTGTGGTGGGGTGTGTGGTTGTGTGGTGGGGTTGTGTGGTAATGTTGTAGCGTTGGGTGCTAGTGTGGTGGGGTGTGTGTTATTGTGGTGTTGGGTGTGGTAGTGTGGAGGGTGTGTGGTAGTGTGGTGGGGTGTGTGTAGTGTTCTGATGTATATGGTAATGTTGTGGGGTGCGTGGTAATGTGGTGGGGTGTGTGGTAGTGTGGTGGGGTGTGTGGTAGTGTGGTGGGGTGTGTGGTAGTGTGGTGGGATGTGTGGTAGTGTGGTGGGTGTGTGTGATAGTGTGGTGGGTTCGTGTGGTAGAGTGGTGGGGTGTGTGGTAGTGTGGTGGGGTGTGTGGTAGTGTGGTGGGGTGTGTGGTAGTGTGATGGGGTTGTGTGGCAGTGTGGTGGGGAGTGTGGTATTGTGGTGGGGTGTGTGGTAGTGTTGTGGTGAGTGTGGTAGTGTTGGGGGGTGTGGTAGTGTGTTGGGGTTTTTGTAGTGTGGTTGGGTGTGTGGTAGTGTGGTTGGGTGTGTGGTAGTGTGGTGGGGTGTGTGGTAGTGTGGTGGGGTGTTTGGTTGTGTGGTGGGGTCGTGTGGTTTTGTGGTGGGGTGTGTGATAGTGTGGTGGGGTTGACTGGTTGTGTGGTGGGGTGTGTGATGGTGTGGTGGGGTGTGTGGGGGGATTGTGTGGTAGTATAGTGGGATATGTGGTAGTGTTGTGGGGTGTATGGAGGTGTGGTGGGTTGTGTGGTAGTGTGGTGGGGTGTTTGGTAGTGTGGTGATGGTCTGTGGTAGTGTGGTGGGATGTTTGGTATTGTGGTGGGGTGTGTGGTGGGGTGTGTGGTGGGGTATGTGTTGTGATCTCGGATGTGTGGTAGTGTGGTGGGGTTGTATGGTAGTGTAGTGGGGTGCGTTGTAGTGTGGTGGGGTGTGTGGTAGTGTTGTGGGGAGTGTGATAGTGTGGTGGGGATGTGTGGTAGTTTGGTGGGATGTTTGGTAGTGTGGTGGGGTGTGTGGTGGGGTGTGTGTTGTGATCTGGGGTGTGTGGTAGTGTGGTGGGGTGTGTGGTAGTTTGGTGGTATTGTGTGGTACTGTTGTGGGGTTCTGTGGTAGTGTGGTGGGGTACGTTGTAGTGTGGTGGGGTGTGTGGTAGTGTCGTGGGGTGTGTGTAGTGTTCTGGGGTGTTTGGAAGTGTAGTGGAGTGTGTGTTAGTGTGGTTGGATGTATGGTTGTGAGGTGGGTTGTGTGGTAGTGTTGTGGGTTGTGTGGTAGTGTGGTGTGATGTGTGGTAGTGTGGTGGAGTTGTGTGGTAGTGTGGTAGTGTGGTGGGGTGTGTTGTATTGTGGAGAGGTGTGTGTGGTAGTGTGGTGGGGTGTGTTGTTGTGTGATGGGGTGAGTTGTAGTGCGGTGGGGTTGTGTGGAAGTGTGGTGGGGTGTGTGGTAGTGTGGTGGGGTGTGTGGAAGTGTGGTGGGGTTGTGTAATATTGTGGTGTGTTGTGTGGTAGTATGGAGGGGTGTTTTGTAGTGTGGTGGGGATGTGGGGAAGTGTTGTGGGGTTGTGTGGTAGCGTGGTAGGGTGTGTGGTTGTGTGGTGGGGTTGTGTGGTAATGTTGTGGGGTTGGGTGGTAGTGTGGTGGGGTTTGTGGTATTGTGGTGGTGTGTGTGGTAGTGTGGAGGGTGTGTGGTAGTGTGGTGGGGTGTGTGTAGTGTTCTGGGGTGTATGGTAATGTTGTGGGGTGCGTGGTAATGTGGTGGGGTGTGTGGTAGTGTGGTGGGGTGTGTGGTAGTGTAGTGGGATGTGTGGTAGTGTGGTGAGTGTGTGTGGTAGTGTGTTGGGTTCGTGTGGTAGAGTGGTGGGTGTGTGGTAGTGTGGTGGAGTGTGTGATAGTGTTGTGGGGTGCGTTGTAGTGTGGTGGGGTGTGTGGTAGTGTAGTGGGGAGTGTGGTAGTGTGGTGGGGATGTGTGGTAGTTTGGTGGGATGTTTGGTAGTGTGGTGGGGTGTGTGGTGGGGTGTGTGGTAGTGTGGTGGTATTGTGTGATACTGTTGTGGGGTTCTGTGGTAGTGTGGTGGGGTGCGTTGTAGTGTGGTGGGGTGTGTGGTAGTGTTGTGGGGTGTGTGTAGTGTTCTGGGGTGTGTCGTAGTGTAGTGGGGTGTATGTTAGTGTGGTTGGATGTATGGTAGTGAGGTGGGTTGTGTGGTAGTGTTGTGGGTTGTGTGGTAGTGTGGTGTGATGTGTGGTAGTGCGGTGGAGTTGTGTGGTAGTGTGGTGGGGTGTGTTGTATTGTGGAGGGGTGTGTGTGGTAGTGTGGTGGGGTGTGTTGTAGTGTGTTGGGGTGAGTTGTAGTGCGGTGGGGTTGTGTGGAAGTGTGGTGGGGTGTGTGATAGTGTTGTGGAGTGTGTTGTAGTGTCGTGGGGTTGTGTAATATTGTGGTGGGGTGTGTGGTAGTATAGTGGGGTGTTTTGTAGTGTGGTGGGGATGCGTGGAAGTGTTGTGGGGTTGTGTGGTAGTATAGTGGGGTGTTTTGTAGTGTGGTGGGGATGCGTGGAAGTGTTGTGGGGTTGTGTGGTAGCGTGGTGGGGTGTGTGGTTGTGTGGTGGGGTGTGTGTTTGTGTGGTGGGGTTGTGTGGTAATGTTGTGGGGTTGGGTGGTAGTGTGGTGGGTTGTGTGGTAGTGTGGTGGAGTTGTGTGGTAGTGTGGTGGGGTGTGTTGTAGTGTGGTGGGGTGAGGTGTAGTGCGGTGGGGTTGTGTGGAAGTGTGGTGGGGTGTGTGGTAGTTTAGTGGGGTTGTGTAATATTGTGGTGGGGTGTGTGGTAGTAAGGTGGGGTGTTTTATAGTGTGGTGGGGATGTGTGGAAGTGTTGTGGGGTTGTGTGGTAGCGTGGTGGGGTGTGTGGTATTGTGGTGGGGTGTGTGGTTGTGTGGTGGGGTTGTGTGGTAATGTTGTGGGGTTGGGTGGTAGTGTTGTGGGGTGTGTTGTATTGTGGTGGTGTGTGTGGTAGTGTGGTGGGGTGTGTGGTAGTGTGGTGGGGTGTGTGGTAGTGTACTGGGAAGTGGGTAGTGGGAGGTGTGGTAGTGTGGTGGGGTTGTGTGGTAGTGTGATGGGGGTGAGTTGCAGTGTGGTTGGGTGTTTGGTAGTGTGGTGGAGTGTGTGGTACTGTGGTGGGATGTGTGTAGTGTTCTGGGGTGTGTGGTAGTCTGGTGGGGTTGTGTGGTACTGTTGTGGGGTTTTGTGGTAGTGTGGTGGGGTGTGTGGTGGGGTGTGTGGTAGTGAGGTGGGGTTGTGTGGTTGTGTGATAGTGTGGTGGGGTGCGTTGAAGTGTCGTGGGGTGTGTGGTAGTGTGGTGGGGTGTGTGTAGTGTTTTGTGGTGTGTGGTAGTGTGCTAGGGTGTGTGGTAGTGTGGTGAGGTGTGTGGTTGTGTGGTGGTGTCGTGTGGTAGTGTGGTGGGGTGTGTTGTAGTGTGGTGGTGAGTGTGGTAGTGTTGGGGGGTGTGGTAGTGTGTTGGGGTTTTTGTAGTGTGGTTGGGTGTGTGGTAGTGTGGTGGGGTGTGTGGTTGTGTGGTGGGGTCGTGGGGTTTTGTGGTGGGGTGTCTGATAGTGTGGTGGGATGTTTGGTAGTGTGGTGGGGTTTGTGGTGGGGTGTGTGTTGTGATCTGGGGTGTGTGGTAGTGTGGTGGGGTGTGTGGTAGTGTGGTGGTATTGTGTGATACTGTTGTGGGGTTGTGTGGTAGTGTGGTGGGGTGCGTTGTAATGTGGTGGGGTGTGTGGTAGTGTCGTGGGGTGTGTGTAGTGTTCTGGGGCGTGATAGTGTAATTGGGTGTGTGGTAGTGTGGTTGGGTGTATGGTAGTGCGGTGGGTTGCGTGGTAGTGTTGTGGGTTGTGTTGTAGTGTGGTGTGTGGTAGTGTGGTGGAGTTGTGTGGTAGTGTGGTGAGGTGTGTTGTAGTGTGGAGGGGTGTGTGGTAGTGTGGTGGGGTGTGTGGTAATGTGGTGGGGTTGTGTAGTATTGTGGTGGGGTGTGTGGTAGTGTTGTGGGGGGGTGTGGTTGTGTGGTGGGGTCGTGTTGTAGTGTGGAGGAGTGTGTGAAAGTATGGTGGGGTTGTGTGGTAGTGTGGTGGGGTGTGTGGTAGTGTGGTGGTGAGTGTGGTAGTGTTGGGGGGTGTGGTAGTGTGTGGGAGTTTTTGTAGTGTGGTTGGGTGTGTGGTAGTGTGATGGGGTGTGTGGTAGTGTGATGGGGTGTGTGGTTGTGTGGTGGGGTCGTGTGGTTTTGTGGAGGGGTGAGTGATAGTGTGGTGGGGTTGACTGGTTGTGTGGTGGGGTGTGTGGTGGGATTGTGTGGTAGTATAGTTTGATATGTGGAAGTGTTGTGGGGTGAATGGAAGTGTGGTAGGTTGTGTGGTAGTGTGGTGGGGTGTTTGGTAGTGTGGTGGGGGTCGGTGGTAGTGTGGTTGGGTGTATGGCAGTGCGGTGGGTTGTGTGGTAGTGTTGCGGGTTGGGTGGTAGTGTGGTGTGGTGTGTGGTAGTGTGGTGGATTTGTGTGGTAGTGTGGTGGGGTGTGTTGTATTGTGGAGGGGGTGCGTAGTAATGTGGTGGGGTGTGTTGTAGTGTGGTGGGGTGAGTTGTAGTGCGGTGGGGTTGTGTGGAAGTGTGGTGGGGTGTGTGGTAGTGTAGTGGGGTTGTGTAATATTGTGGTGGGGTGTGTGGTAGTATGGTGGGGTGTTTTGTAGTGTGGTGGGGATGTGTGGAAGTGTTGGGGGGTTGTGTGGTAGCGTGGTGGGGTGTGTGGTAGTGTGGTGGGGTGTGTGGTAGTGTGGTGGGGTGTGTGGTAGTGTAGTGGGGAGTGTGGTAGTGTTAGGTGTGGATGTGTGGTGGGGTTGTGTGGTTGTGTCAAGACGCTAGTGCTCTCTAGAGTGGAGTACTGCTGCACAATGACAGCCCCTTTCAAAGCTGGAGAAATTGCTGACCTGGAGAGCGTGCAGAGATCCTTTGCTGCTAGAATCCACTCAGTAAAACATCTAAACTATTGGGACCGACTAAAGAGCCTAAAACTGTACTCCCTTGAGCGCAGGCGGGAGAGGTACATAATAATTTACACGTGGAAAATATTAGAGGGGCTGGTCCCAAACCTGCACACAGAAATAACATCACATGAGACCAGAAGACATGGCAGGATGTGCAGAATACCCCCGTTGAAAAACAGAGGTGCAACTGGTACTCTGAGAGAGAACTCTATCAACATCAGAGGTCCGAGACTGTTCAACACGCTTCCACTACACATAAGGGGCATAACTGGCCGACCCCTCACAGTGTTCAAGAGAGAACTGGATAAGCACCTCCAAAGGATTCCTGATCAACCAGGCTGTGACTCGTACGTCAGGCTGCGAGCAGCCGCGTCCAACAGCCTGGTTGATCAGTCCGGCAACCAGGAGGCCTGGTCGACGACCGGGCCGCGGGGACGCTAAGCCCCGGAAGCACCTTAAGGTAACCTCAAGGTAAGGTAAGGTAGTGTGATGGGGTGTGTTGCAGTGTGGTGGGGTGTTTGGTAGTGTGGTGGAGTGTGTGGTACTGTGGTGGGGTGTGTATAGTGTTCTGGAGTGTGTGGTAGTCTGGTGGGGTTGTGTGGTACTGTTGTGGGGTTGTGTGGTAGTGTGGTGGTTGTGTGGTAGTGAGGTGGGGTGAGTTGTAGTGTGGTGGGTTGTGTGGTAGTGTGGTGTGGTAATTTTTGTGTGGTAGTGTGGTGGGCTGCGTTGTAGTGTGGTGGGGTGTGTGATAGTGTGGTGGGGTGTGTGTAGTGTTTTGGGGTGTTTGGTAGTGTGGTAGGGTGTGTGGTAGTGTGGTTGGGTGTGTGGTAGTGTGGTGGGGGGGGTGTGGTTGCGTGGTGTGGGTCGTGTCGTAGTGTGGTGGAGTGTGTGATAGTGTGGTGGGGTTGTGTGGTAGTGTGGTGGGGTGTGTGGTAGTGTTGGGGGTGTGGTAGTGTGTTGGGGTTTTTGTAGTGTGGTTGGGTGTGTCGTAGTGTGGTGGGGTGTGTGGTAGTGTGGTGGGGTGTGAGGTTGTGTGGTGGGGTCGTGTGGTTTTGTGGTGGGGTGTGTGATAGTGTGGTATGGTTGACTGGTTGTGTGGTGGGGTGTTTGGTTGTGTGGTGGGGTGTGTGGTGGGATGGTGTGGTAGTATAGTGGGATATAAGGTAGTGTTGTGGGATGTATGGAAGTGTGGTGGTTTGTGTGGTAGTGTGGTGGGGTGTTTGGTAGTGTGGTGGGGGTCTGTGGTAGTGTGGTGGGATGTTTGGTAGTGTGGTGGGGTGTGTGGTGGGCTGTGTGGTGGGGTGTGTGTTGTGATCTGGGATGTGTGGTAGTTTGGTGGGGTTGTGTGGGAGTGTGGTGGGGTGCGTTGTAGTGTGGTGGGGTGTGTGATAGTGTAGTGGGGAGTGTGGTAGTGTGGTGGGGATGTGTGGTAGTTTGGTGGGATGTTTGGTAGTGTGGTGGGGTGTGTGTTGTGATCTGGGGTGTGTGGTAGTGTGGTGGGGTGTGTGGTAGTGTGGTGGGGTGTGTGGTAGTGTGGTGGGATTCTGTGGTACTGTTATGGGGTTGTGTGGTAGTGTGGTGGGGTGCGTTGTAGTGTGGTGGGGTGTGTGATAGTGTACTGGGGAGTGTGGTAGGGGGAGTGTGGTAGTGTGGTGGGGATGTGTGGAAGTGTGGTGGGATGTTTGGTAGTGTGGTGGGGTGTGTGGTGGGGTGTGTGTTGTGATCTGGGGTGTGTGGTAGTGTGGTGGGGTGTGTGGTAGTGTGGTGGGGTGTGTGGTAGTGTGGTGGGGTGTGTGGTAGTGTGGTGGGATTCTGTGGTACTGTTATGGGGTTGTGTGTTAGTGTGGTGGGGTGCGTTGTAGTGTTATGGGGTGTGTGGCAGTGTGTTGGGGTTTGTGGCAGTGTGGTGGGGTTGTGTGGTTGTGAGGTAGTGTGGTGGAGTGCGTTCTAGTGTGGTGGGTTGTGTGGTAGTGTGGTGGGGTTGTGTGGTTGTGTGTTTGTGTGGTGGGGTGCCTTGTAGTGTGGTGGGGTGTGTGTTAGTGTGGTGGGGTGTGTATAGTGTTTTGGGGTGTGTGGTAGTGTGGTAGGGTGTGTGGTAGTGTGGTGGGGTGTGTGGTAGTGTGGTGGGGGGGGTGTGGTTGTGTGGGGGGGGGCGTGTCGTAGTGTGGTGGAGTGTGTGATAGTGTGGTGGGGTGTGTGGTAGTGTGGTGGGGTGTGTGGTAGTGTGGTGGTGAGTGTGGATAGTGTTGGGGGGTGTGGTAGTGTGTTGGGGTTTTTGTAGTGTGGTTGGGTGTGGTAGTGTGGTTGGGTGTGTGGTAATGTGGTGGGGTGTGTGGTTGTGTGGTGGGGTCGTGTGGTTTTGTGGTGGGGTGTGTGATAGTGTGGTGGGGTTGACTGGTTGTGTGGTGGGGTGTGTGGTGGTGTGGTGAGGTGTGTGGTGGGATTGTGTTGTAGTATAGTGGCATATGTGGTAGTGTTGTGGGGTGTATGGAAGTTGGGTGTAAAGTTGGTTGGGTGTATGGTATTGCGGTGGGTTGTGTGGTAGTGTGGTGGGTTGTGTGGTAGTGTGGTGGGGTGTTTGGTAGTGTGGTAGGGGTCTGTGGTAGTGTGGTGGGATGTTTGGTAGTGTGGTAGGGTGTGTGGTGGGGTGTGTGGTGGGGTGTGTGGTGGGGTGTTTGTTGTGATCAGGGGTGTGTGGTAGTGTGGTGGGGTGCGTTGTAGTGTGGTGGGGTGTGTGGTAGTGTGGTGGGGTGTGTGGTAGTGTAGTGGGGAGTGTGGTAGTGTGGTGGGGATGTGTGGTAGTTTGGTGGGATATTTGGTAGTGTGGTGGGGTGTGTGGTGGGGTGTGTGTTGTGATTTGGGGTGTGTGGTAGTGTGGTGGGGTGTGTGGTAGTGTGGTGGTATTGTGTGATACTGTTGTGGGGTTGTGTGGTAGTGAGGTGGGGTGC